>NC_034598.1:4474206-4492399 GCF_900095145.1 Mus pahari | reverse complement strand
TCAATTACTTTTTCAGGAATTGAATAAGTCCTCAAGAAATAACACCATTATGCAGAAATAAGAAGAAGCTGAGGATACTAAGAACAAATTTTTACAATTTGACATGCACATTTTCTGAAAATACCAAGATATTTTCTTAAGCCATTACTATTTTGATGATGTAAAGAATGAGATTATATGGCCAATTATTCTTGTGTAAGGTCTAAAATCTGCCCGGGATATAAATTTAGCATGGCATTATCTTAAGAGGTCTTATCCAGGCAAGCTAGTACAATTTCTTAAATGTCCAAAGTTAAGTCCTTTAAAAATAACAGCATTTTTTTCTTATGAGTTGTATATGCACAAACAATTGCAAATTTGCAACAAATTTGAGAATTTATAGAATCTGAGGGATGAACAATTTTTAAGCAATTTTAAGCTCTGAGATATATTGACTATAATATACAAATTAAAGCTTGATTATTTAACATTTTAAAACACCATCTACAGCACACAATCAAATTATCTGTGCTGAAGCAGGAGGAAACTAAAAAGAATAAGTATGTGATCCAAATCACATATACTTTTCTCCCATAAAAAAGCTGTTTTCAAATACAGTAAATGGGTTGCATGTATGCATGAACTCATAGAATATACAAATGCATGCATAAAATCAATTTTTATCTTTAGGATGATTATCAATTTTATCTAAAAATGATGGTATGCAGTAGGCCAAATATTAGTATTCTGCAATAACCAATTTGATTGCTGTTTGGAAAAGGGAAACAATAGGATGTTTAAACTTTACTTGGAGAAGAAAAATGATTTTATATTAATGCCTTCTCTTTGCCAAAACAATTGCTGTGGGCACACTTAATAACCATAACTAAGATAAGCAGCTAGTATTTAGTTATCAATGATTATAATTGATAACAATTATAAAAGCTTCCTTTATTTTTTGCAAAGCCTTTTGTTTTTTACCAATTAATTTGTGTCTCTCAAGATAACATTTAAAGGTTTAAATCATTTTAAGGCCTTACAGTAAGTTCCTAGCCAATTAACATCTCTTGTATGCTTTGGAAAATAATAATTTTGAAGCAAATCAATTTTTTTTGCTCTTAAATTTTCTATATCACAATTTTCTAGTATAACTAAAACCTTAAATATTAAAAGATATGGCCTCTGAATCTTATGGAGCAAATTACTCCCCAGAACTTTAAATCTCCTTGTGTGAGAGTAAAGGTTTGAAGTAAACTTCCCTTTAGAGGCCTTAGCTAATACTTTTCACACTGAAGGATTCAACTCTTAGCTTCTTGTATTGAAGCAGACAATAAAAATTATTTTTACATAATGTAAGCTCTATAAGCCATACTTAGAGGCAAAACTTTCCAGTGATCACCAGTTCACCAGAAGCAACCCTTTACAATTATCAAGAAAAAACAAACTCTTTAATAATTTTATATGAAGTAGTCAAGCCTGACTGTAATGTCTTTACGATTGACTTTTTATAAATTTTGAATTTAAACTTTATTATGAACAACACCTGTGTAGATTTGAAACAAATATTTAGCTAAAATGAAATTCCCCTGAAGGCAGGGAGGGGTAAGGTCCCAAGAACTTCCTTAGGCATAGTTTGTGAAACAAAAGAAAACCACACAGGCTTCCCTGAGGCTGCTCTGAGCATTTGGTTTGAGGCTTGGCCCTCTTGCAGTGAGGACAGATTGCAGGGGGACAATTTAACTGTCTGCCTATGTCTCTAATTTTGAAGTCTTAAGATTTTTAAAACATTTAAAATTGTGAAAAAGTTGCTTGTATGGTAATTTTCTGCAAGGCAGCAACCATAGCCAAATTGTATGAAAGTCCAATATTTGCAGAAGGATGAAATATCTAGATAAGTCTGTCTTTTGCTTTGTATGGCCGGATGGCTGCAGAGAGCTATATTAGTGCTACCATAAGATGATTACTTTTGAAACAAGCCTAATTACAATATATAGGTGAATTAAAGATTTAAATTTAAAATTAAGCTGCAAGCTTCAGTCAAAGGAACATTGGCAATTTTAACTATAATTTTTAAGTCTTTATGCAAATTTTGGTAAGCAAAACCCAATTTTAAAACACCTTATCATCTTTGAAATCAATGTTAGAAACATCACTATCACATTAAAAAGTTTGGCTGCCAATTTATACCTATGAATGTATGACAGCAAATTTTAATGCGTTATTAAAAAGACATTGTTTTAAATGTTATCTCTAAGTCTACCTTTTAGGATAAGAATCACGTTAAATATTATCTCAATTAGAAGTTTTCCTAGAGGCCTAGTTTTTTGACCTGCTTTATGCCACGTGTTTAAAGTGACTCCAACCCCGAGTTACCATTTTAAAGCTAACCTTTTTGTTACCAATGTTATAACCTTTTAATTAAAGCCAATAACTTATAACTCTATGACAAAGCCATGCAGAGCATTTTTACACCCCTAAGACCAGTGAAAAACCAAATGAAGTGGCTACACGAATTATAAATTTAGACCACAGAATTTTACCTTTTTAGCTATAATCTTAAAATAAAAAGCATTTTGTCACTTGCTAAACACACTAATCATGAGAAATTTTTAGGAAAAAAATTAACTATCAGCTGTTTTGCCTTTAGAGCTAAGAGTTTATAGATTCTCTTAAAAACAGTTTCTCTGCAGGGTCTCTCCTGCTGTGCTTGATTCCTGGCTAAGCTGTGGGCCTCTCCAGCTCCGCTGTGCAAACTGAGACTGAGTTGTCAGCAGATAAAGTTTTAGCCATACTTATTTTTCAACATGAAACACAGAACAGTCACTCATTCAGACAATGAGACAAAAACATACATGAATTGACACATGGACATATATTGGTGCACCAAACATAGACAATACAAGGAGGGTACAGAACTTTTCCTGTAGGGGCAGGAGGAAAGCCCGATGTCTCCGGATTTTACTCTGTACCTAGGAGAATTCTAAAATCCATTTTTTCTCTCTTGATCTCTCTCTCTCCGAGGTTCTCTTGTCTAAAGTTTTTTTTTTCTCTCTGAACCATAGGCAGCAAGAATCTGTTTTACAAAATTTTCTAACACCTTTTCTTCAAACCTGAAGCAGCTCTTGAGGGCTGCGGGCAAAAGCCTGTTTAGATTTTTTTTTTCCCGTTTTCTGCTGCCACCCCTAAGTGGTATAGTGCCGGGTCAACACAATACCAGCTTAGCCCGTATTGCACCTAAGACGATTTAAAAGGGATGAGGTTTAGAACCTGTGCTAGCATGAATACCTGTTGCTCAGTGTGTTGCATATGACCTTCTTATTCTTTCTTCTCGTGNAGCTCCACATAGACAGCGTTTCCTCAGATTGTCCTTGCCATGTTCAGGTCCCAGATCATGGCGACACTTGAGTGAGACCACCCGCAGCCACACTCAAACCTGGTCTGTCCTGAAAGGCAGGCTGGGCTGGAAGGGAAAAGATGGCGAGAAAGAACGGGGCTAAGAAAAGGAATCCTGATCAAAGCCAACAAGTTTAATACAGTTCTGAGTTTATAAAGCAGGGGAAGACCATCCCCACCACCCATTCTTGGAGCATTGTTCGGGTAGGAGCCAGTAGGCAGATCTTCAGGAAGGTGTCTCTGGAGAATATCAGGAGTTTATCAGCAGGGAGTGGTGACTGCCCTAAAATGTCACTGTTTTGAAGAACAGTGGCAGGTGCAACAATAGAGTCAGCTTGGCAGATCAAAAGACACCACCGCAGGTGGTCCTGTGCTAGTAGCAGTAGAGGTCTGCAAATGCCTGCTTCGAGGCTGAAGGGAGACAACAACATATCATGTCTCTGTGACTTTTTAGAGGTTCCTCCTGCCCTGTAAACCCACTGCTCTATATTTCAATTAATTCTACTGGATCTCTGAGCATCCCTCTGTCTCTCCCAAAAACTGATCCTGCCCCTCCTTTCCCCACCACCTCCCATATCCCTCAAAGTTTCCTCCCTCCCTCTACCTCCCATGATTATTTTGCTCCCCTTCTAAGTGGATTTCAGGTATCCACATTTGGGCTTTCCTTCTTGTTAAACTTCCTATGGTCTATGAGTTGTATCATTGGAATTCTGAATTTTTTGTGTAATGTCCACTTATCTGTAAGTACATGCCATGCATGGTTTTTTTGGGTCTGGGTTACCTGATTCAGGATGATATTTTCTAATTCCATACATTTGCCTGCAAAATTCATGAGGTTCTCATTTTTAATGGCTGAATAACATTTCATTGTGCAAATGAACCATATTTTCTGAATCCATTTGTGGGGCTGTGGGGTATAGGGGAAGGGGGAAGGGAGAGAGCCCATCCCGAGTCCGGCCAGAGTTCCTGTGCTCTGGGCAGGCAGATGCAGGAGGACTGCCAGATGCTTTCCACTCGGCCCCAGATGGGCATTTGTCTGTGTGAAGCCACTGACCATACAAAGGCAGGTGTTGGACAAGGGGCAACCCCCAGTACCAGGAGCCCTGGGGTGACACTCTTAGCCCCAGAGATACAAGAAGAGGGCAGAGGGAGAGAGGTTCCCACACAGGTGAGAGTCCTAAGTCTGGTCTGTGGCTCGAGCACAGGAAGGCCTTCCATCGGGAGGTTAGAAGCAGCTCATTAGGAGAAAGCCTATCCCATCATACAAGCACAGTGGGCTTTGATGAACAGAGACAGTCTATAGTTTTAAAGCTTTATTATAGAAAGGCAGGGGGAGAGAGTAAAGGTAGAAAGAGTGCCGGGGGGGGGAACGGGCCATGGTCAAGAGGAGATAAGGGGGAAGGGAAAGAGAGAAAGAAAGAGAGTAAGAAAGGTAAAAGCTTAGAGAGAGAAAAGCTTAGAGAGTAAGAGGGAAAGAGCAAGGTGGAGCGAAGCAGGCCCTCTTATGGTTGGCTGTGTTATCTTGCTGTTGCCAGGTAACTGGGAGGAGTCTAGCCTGATGGTCAGAAGCTTGTGTCATTGTATTTGAGACTACTAGACACACACTTCTGGGGGGGCTGTGGGGGTGGTAACTTTGACAGGAGCCAGGGGTCCAGGAGACATGAAGAAACACCTTCTGTCCCATGTAGTTGGGGATTACCACCACCAGGTTCTACCGGGGTTTACAACCTCAGCTTGACTGGAGATTAGGCCGCCTGTACATAGCCCATTGCCTCACTTCCATTCTTCCATTGAGGGATATCTGCATTGTTTCCAGTTTCTGGCTATTACAAACAAGGCTGTCATGAACATAATGGTGCATGTGTCCTTGAGGAACATCTTTTAGGTATATTCTGAGGAGTGGTGTAGATGAGTCTTTAGGCAGAGCTATTTCCAATTGGAGGAACCACCAGATTGATTGCCAGAGTGGTTGTACCAGTTTGCAAACCCCCCAGTATGTACTGTTGCTTGAGTTTTTTATCTTAACCATTTTAATTGGTGTAAGGTGGAATGTCAAGGTCATTTTGAGTTGCATTTCCCTAATGATTAAGGATAATAAACATTTCTTTAACAGCTTCTTACACATTCAAAATTTCTCTGTTATGAATTCTGTTTAGCTCTATACCCCATTTTTTAATTGTGTTATTTGATTTGTTGGAGTCTAACTTCTTGAGTTTCTTTGTATATTTTAGATATTAGACCTCTATCAGATGTAGGGTTGGTAAAAACCTTTTCCCAATCTGTAGCTTGCCATTTTCTCCTATTGACAGTGTCCTTTGCCTTATAGAATCATTTCAGTTTCATGAAGTCCCACTAGTTAATTTTTATCTTAGGTACTGAGACATTGATGTTCTGTTCAGGCAAATTTCCCCTGTGCCAGTGTGTTCAAGGCTATATCCCACTTTCTCTTCTATTGGACTGAGTGTATCTGGTTTCTTGTTGAGGGTCTTGAGGTTTGTACAAGGTGATAAATATTAGTCAATTTACATTAATCTACATGTAGACTGCCAGTTAGACCAGCACCATTCTTCAATATTGTTCTTCAGAGACTTGAAGTTTTTGTCATATGTGACTTTCATTTGTTTGGTTAAATATTCACCAAAATATTTTATATTATTTGGGACTAAAGTGAAGAGTATTGTTTCCATATTTTCATTCTCAGCCCATTTATCATTTGTATAAAGGAAGGCTATTGATTTGTTTGAGTTAATTTTATATCCAGCCACTTTCCTGAACTTTTTATTAGCTGTAGAAGCTCTTTGGCAGAATTTTGGGGGTCACTTTCCTATACTATCATATCATCCACAAATAATGATATTGTGACTTTTTCCTTTCCAATTTGTATCCACTTGATCCCCTTTTGTTGTCTTAGTTTCACTGTGTCTCTATTTAGTTTGTGTTTCAATGTCCTGTTTATTGGTGAGAATGGAGTGTTGAAGTCTCCCACTATTATTGTGTGAGAATAAATGCCTGTTTTGAGCTTCAGTAATGTTTCTTTTGTGAATGAGGGTACCCTTGCATTTGGAACATAGGTGTTCATGATTGAGATTTCGTCTTGGTGGATTTTTCCTTTAATGAATATAGAGTTTTCTTCCCTGTCTCTTATGACAACTTTTGGTTGAAAGTCTATTTTATTGGATATTAGAATGGCTACTCCAGCTTGTTTCTTCAGACCATTTGCTTGAAAAACTTTTTTTCACCCTTTTATTCTAAAGTGTTGATTTTCTTTGTCAGTGAGACGTGTTTCTTGTATCCACCCTTTTATTCTAAAGTAGTGTCTTTCTTTGTCAGTGATGTGTGTTCTTGTAGGCAGCAAAATGCTGGATCCTGCTTGTGAATCTAGTCTTTTAGCCTACATCTTTGCATTGGGGAATCATGTCCATTAATGTTGAGAGATACTAAAGACCAGTATTTTTTTGTTTTTGTTATTTTTGATGTTTGAGGTGGTGTTATATGTGTATGCTTCTCCTTTTGGATTAGTTATGAGATGATTAATTTCTTGTGTTTTCTTTATTTGTAAATACTCCCCTTGTGTTGAAGTTTTCCTTCTAGTACCATATATAGGGCTGTTTTGGTAGGTAGGTGTTGTTTAAATTTGGCTTTTTCATGGACTATTTTGGTTTCTCCATCTATGATGACTGAGTGCTTTACTGGATGGCATAGTTTGTGGTTGCATTTATTTTCTTTTAGGGTCCATATGGCATCTGTCCTGGATCTTCTGGCTTTTAGAGTCTCTGTTAAAAAGTCTGATCTAATTCTGATAGATCTGCATTTGTATATTATTTGGCCTTATTTCCTTGCTGCTTTTAATATTCTTTTGTGGCTCTGTGCATTTAGTGTTTTAATTATTATGTGACAGGAGGATTTTCTTTTCTTGCTCAATCTATTTTATGTCTTGTAGGTTTCTTGTACATTTATGACCATCTCTTTCTTTAGCTTAGGGAAGTTTTCTTCTATGATTTTCTTGATGTTTTCTGGCCTTTGAGCTGGGAATCTTTGATCTTTCTTTTATTCCTGTTCTTAGTTTTTGATCATTTTATTGTGTCCTAAGTTTCTTGGATGTTTTGGTTAGGAGCTTTTTTATGCTTATAAGCTAAACTTTATTTTATTTTCACTTTTAAGGTACACTCTTAAGGCTATCTAATAGTCTTGTATTTTATGTATTATATTTCTTCCATTAAAAATTTTTCTCTGTTTACAATACAACCTATTTTAGTTAAAGTATTCATCTTTAATAATCTTCGGCTCATTATCCAAGCATAAGATGCTGTTGTTGGATGCACTTTTATAGTCTGTGTTTGTCTCCTGGTTCCACTCTTGTTTTTTTCAGATTTTATCCTATGCACAGAGGCACACACATGCAAAATTACATTTGCCAAGTGTATCCTATATATTTGTTTTTATAAGTTACATGTATGACCAGTTAAAAATATCATACAGGCTCTGAAGTTAGGTTTTAATCATTCTGGATCAGTCAAGAAGTAAGAGAATTATTTATTTGATTTCAAGCTCAGAGAAAACTAATCTATTCATATTTTGCCTACATATTTCCTTTTATCATTGCATTTCAGGCTTCTTAGCTGAAATCTTTGGATATTTAGAAAAGCTTTCTATGGTCAAATTGAACAACATTCCCTTTGGTCCATTGGTTAAAAATGCCCAAATAGCTGCCTGACCTTTGGTGTCCTTTTTATGTTGGTTTCCCTACTTTACAACCTTCTGTAGCTTTGAAGTTCACATATGTGTATATGTGGAAAATATTGTATTAAACATGATGATAAAAGAGCTGGCAAGATGTTTAATCCCTTAAGAGCACTTGATGCTTTTGCAGAGGGTTTGGGTTCAGTTTCTAGGATCTATACAAGGTTCATTCCTTGTTCCACCCATAGCTATATTCATGCAACTATACAACTACCCATAACTCCAGCTACAAGACATCTGACACTCTATTCTGGCTTTGATGGGTACCAGTATATATGTGATACATGGTGAATATGCACACATACTCAGGCACACACATATATACACACATTAAATCAATAAATCTTTTATAAAATGTGATGCAATTATCTATGGGTTTAAGGACAAATGTTTATAGATTATTGTTAGGGATTATGCTGGTTTAGTAATTTAGTGGTTTTAGATTCTCCTCTTTACTCATGACTTTGCAAGCATCAAGTATTTAGCTATGCTTCCTGTATCAAGCATGATATCATTCTTGTTGAGAGGGTTAAGTACAACTAAAGAGCTATTAGTTACCAAGATATGTGTGACACTTCTTCACCCAAAGGATTATTGAACCATGTATGTTGTTGCATGCAACAAAAATTAATTAAAAAGAGAGAACAAATTTGAAATTTGAAGGAGAGTGGGGTGATATATGGGAGGGAGTATTGTCTACTTTTCTTTAGGTTCTGCCTGCTTTGGCATCTATATAGTATAGTCATTTATTCTACAATCTATTCATTCTGAAACCTTGTGGAGCTACTGTAAACTTTGGGCTGCTACTGTCCTGAAGAGAATGAAGTGCTACAGTATAGGCAAGCATGCTTCAATACTCTTTGTCAGTAATGTTGACCCTTGTGGTTATGAATACTTGCTAGATCATCAATGCCTGTAAAAAAAGCAATGGATGCTTGTTTTGTTGCTTTACTTGGTCAGAAGCTTTACTACTGGATATTCTGTCATTTTTAAAAATAGAAGTTGTAGAGCCTAAATTTATACTGAAAAGGTATGGCAAAAGAATTATGTAACTTTGAGTTACAAAAAATCTGTCTGAAATAAGTTTACTATGATGACATTGCCATAGTTAAAATTTTAGCACAGTACTTATGTAAGTAAAGGCGTGAACTAGGAAACATTATATCAGGAGGTGTAGATATTTTTAAAGGACTAATTGAATGAAAAAGTAATTTTAGGGTTATCGTTGAATCTCTAATGTAAACTCAAGACAGAAGAATATCTAAGAGCATATGAGTATGTTCCATCTAGATGAGAACAGTTACAGATAGAGTTAGAGATGGAACTAAATAAGCCTGAAGTGCTTTTGGACTTGGAGAAGGAACAGAAATGACCCGAACTGATCTGAACATTAAAATTTTTCAGGAAGTAGATTTTATCAAAATGGAAAAATGAAATTTCAAGCCTTCATGGTTAGCCACCAAAGCTTGTATTCTTCCAGAAAGCATCAGCCTGCAATATTACATGACTCAGGCACTAGTAATGAAAGGGGGATTTTCTTCACTAAAAGGTGGGTTGAATATTACACAACAAAAGTGGTGATAATAAACTACATTCTCCCTGGCTGAGTTACGTGTATAATGAGAAGTAAGTACCTTAAATTAAGTACTGGTTTCAACCCTTCAAGTTTGTGAGTTAAATATGTCTCACTTTACAAATGAGGGAATTGGAGTAGAGAGGACAAATAGTTTGTTTAGGAGTCAAGTAGCAAAGGATTAGATAGGAACAAAACTGTATGGAACTTCAAAAGGTCATTTGATATTATTTCAATATCTACTCTGAGTATACTGGTAGTTATATTTCAGTAAGATTTTAAAATATACTTTGAGAATATTCCAGGCAAATGAATATAAGGCCTCCTTTGTTATCTAAGTTATATGTCAGAACCTTTGTCACCATTTACATGTATTCTGTGAAAACCAAAGCTATGTGCTCTACTTCTTGGCCAGATAAAGTTAGAAGACCACATAGATGGTTCAGGGGTTAAGTCTGAGCACTGTGAAATCAGGCAGACCAGAGTTCAGATCTTAGCAGCTAGGTAACATAACCACTGCCCTGAAATTCTGAGATTCTACCCTTAATAGATGTAAGGGCCACAGTCTCTGTTTGTCTATTCACCCATGCATACATGCACATGCAAATACATGAACTAATGAGATACTTTTTTAATGTCAGGTATAATGATGCACACTTCTAGCCACAGCACTGGAGAGTGACAGACAGGAAGATTGCAATTAGTTTCAGGCCAGCCTGATCTACCTAGTACATTCCATGTTAGCAAAGGCTACATAATAATATAGTATCTCAAACAAACAAATCTAAACAAAACAAATAACATTATATTACATGCATTATATATTTGTGACCATTTCATACCATGCACTTAGCAGAAATAAGACATTTTCTGTATCATCATAATAAAAAAATTGAATTCAACTCATGAGTTGAAGAATCAATCATTTATTTTACTTATTATTAATCTAGAAATGATAATAAAATCATTTTTAGCATAAATCAAGTACAAAATTTACCATTTTTAAAAGTTTATCAAAATAACATCAAAAGTACTCTTCTACCTCAGTATGGTTATGACAGGCGACTGCCCTAATTAGCTGTAACTGTGTCTTGACATTTCTGAGCAGTCTCTCACACAGCTTAAAGTGCTTGCTGGAAAGTCTGTTTTGGTCCTTCTTTTATAAAAACTTCAAAGGAGTCTGCAATTTCAGAAAACTGTCAAAATGTGCTGATGCATATTTGAAAGAGCTCATGTTTTTATAGCATGCTATAGTTGGTGCACATTATTTCTCTCCAGAATATAGCTCACGACATATATAGTGGAAAAGAAGTTTGTGTGGGAAATGCCAGGCTTGTCACAGGGCAAAGGGGACCATCCAGTGTCTGTGACTTTTTTTCCAGAATAAATTAAGAGAAGAATTCATCAAATGTTAATGTTCAGAACTGAGAGACTCTGGAATGTTTGCCCAGGGTCCCCAGCTTCAGAGCAAATTCTCTTACACCGCAAGGCTCCAGGGGAAGGCTTCAGCCAAAGTCAACATGAGCAGAAACTCCATCTGATGGGGCTGTGGAAACAGCTGGAAGCACTTAGCAGACAAACCACCCTGAATTCCTCTCCCAGAAATGCTGACAGCATGGGAGATGTGGAGGGCAGGGGAAGGAAGGTGTGGGCTGTCAGAATCTCTCTTCAGCTGTGGTCAGAAAAAATATTTTCTTTCCCTGAAAACTGTAAGTATATGTGTTCAACCTTGGTCATAATAAACATCCAATTAAAATCATCTCTTCTTTCTCTTAAATTAGCCCATGTTGGATCCTTTTTGGTATGTTAATCAGCATTTGGTATCATTCAGATTTCTTCTTCCTTCCTTCCTTCCTTCCTTCCTTCCTTCCTTCCTTCCTTCCTTCCTTCCTTCCTTCCTTTCTAAGATTCACTACTCTTAGGATTTATTTTCTAAATGAATTTGGATGTCATCCAGGCTACTATTAGGGGACAGCCTGTCCAATGAATGTTTCACTCTGACAAATTTTCAGTTGGTAAACTATAGCCAAAAATTTTTGCCTTGTGAATGTTTTTCTCTATTGTTCTACATGGCAACTTTTGCAACATTATTCGTAAGAAGAAAATAAATTAATGTTGCACAAAACAGCAAGTAGATTTTTCCCCAGCTTTGCTGATGTATACTGACAAATCGAAAAAGTATGTTTTGTGAGATATACAAGAGGATTTCATACAATCAAACATTTAGAAATATTCACATACTCGAAGAGTGCACTCACTACCTCACAGTTATACTATCTGGTATGATGAACGCACTCGGGATCTACATTCTTAGACAACCTTCTCTACACAGCATTCCAGACACTGCTAATTCAAGTAGTGCTATAATAGCTTAGATTGCCAGTACTTGTGTTATAAATTGTATAACTGAAACTTTTTACCCCTTGACTGACACCTCCTAGAGTGTCACTTCCCTTTGCCTTAGCAACAGCTACTCTATTTTTTTTTTTTTTTAACCAGAGTTTAGATCCCAGGACCTGCATTGTATGGATCACAGTTAAATTCAAAGCCCTTTTCTGGCTTGACTATTGTACATATATATGTGTGTGTGTGTGTGTGTGTGTGTGTGTATGAATAAAAATAAAAAAATTTAAAACATGAAAATATACATTAAAATATTACAACTGTTAATATCAATAATCCATTATAAAAGTGAACTGTTTCAGTTTTCTTGATGGTTGCTCCAACAGCATATTTAGTTTGAAGAGTAGATACACATACAAAATAGGGAAATTTTTAAAATATAATTTCCAATACAGACTAGTTTTCATTACACAAAAAGGTATACACACACACACACACACACACACACACACACACACACACATACACTCATACTCAAAGACACCCCAGAGGCTTCATTGGGTGATTACAAAGAGCTATGCTATTAAGTTTCACTTTTGTAGAGCTATATAATATCATATATAGGCTAGGTATTGAAAAATATATTTTTTCACTTAATTTATAAAGAGAGAATTTTGATCTTATGATCAAAGCTTTGAAAATTATCACTAGTCTCATGACTACAACTATGGGTGAAAAAAAAAAGAATGAACCAAGGCAAAACTAAGAAGGAAAGAAAGCCAAAATAATATCATTTCACTTTTGAACATTCAGTGTGTTTGAAATTAAAATCTGAAAATTCCACATTGCAACTTTGTATTGGATGGACACAAACAATACAAATATGTGTCTAATTACTTCTTTGACAAGTACTGAATCTAGGATCTCATGAATGACAGATACTCTTACAACTGAGCACTATTTAGTTTTTAATTTTTGAAACAAGTTTCAATTATTGTTTTTAATATTTATTAATTTACTTAATTGAAAAAGTCTCATTATGTAACGTTGGCTGGCCTAGAACTCACTGGGTAGACCAGATTAGCCTCAACACATAAAGACCTGCCTGCCTCTACCTCCAGCGTTCTAGGATCAAAGCTGCCTATCACTACACTCAGCTTACATTTCTTTCCAAAAGGTGTATATAATGCTTACCTTTTATTAGGTAGTTATTTAATTATTACTATTTTATACTTTTGTGGTAAACTTAGTTTCAGGAAGAAGTCCTGATACAGAATATAAAACAATGTTTGAAGTATTATCTGAGAGGTGACTTGTATTATTGAACACTCTACTTCCAAAGTACTAAATAGCAGCCTCCCAATGATTATCTTATCAAAGATATGGGAAACATTGCATTCATTTATTTAGTAAGTGTTTCCAAAATACTAGGTATTATTTTAATCTTTGAATATAACACTAAACTTAGCAAATCTAATTCCCTCAAGGAGATTATTATGTTCTCTTTCAAGTGCTTTAAAGTTAAGGAAATCAGTATGTATAGGTCAAGTTTGGGTAATGTCTGTGGTGAAACATAAAACAAGGGAAGAGAGAATTTAGTACACTGAGTCAGTGGGCTACTACTTCATACAAGGTGATCAGGAGAAACCTCTCTGGGAAAGTGATTTGTTTCTGCATTTGTATCAGAAAAACCAGTCCCAAGAAGGGGACATTTTTCTCCAGAGTAAAATTTGCTTGTCTTACTTAAGAAATTCTGAAGTAGCTAGTTGGTGTGGTTGAACAAATAGAATGTGAACACAGTAGCATGATGATGTTGTAGCTGAGATCAGAACTGTAAAGAGGTGTGGAGGTCTACTATTAATCTGGGATATGAAGCCATGGGAAAGCCTTAAGAGAAGCATGAATTAATCTGACAGATGTTTAAAAGGATTTCTTTGACCTAGATATGAATGATTCCATTGGGAGGCATGATGATAGTTGGCTTGGATCAAGGTCATAGCAATGAGAAAAATAAATAAATTAAAATGAACTAAGAGGAGTTGTATTCTGAACTATCATGTCCCAAATTATTTTGACAAAAACTCACTGGTTTTCTAATGGTTTGTGCATGGGACAAGGGTACACCAAACATTTAGGTTTCAGCAATTGAAAGCTGTATGGAAAGCTTCAGGGACATCAGGCTTCTTTGGCAATTTCTCAGATATCCTTCACGTGCCTATAAGGCCCAAGAAATTAAAGAGAAATATGTATAGGTTGATTGGTGGGGAGGTCTTGGAGAAAAGAGTATATTAGATAGAGGGTATATGCATGTGTCTTAGTCAGGGGTTCTATTCCTGCACAAAATGAGGACCAAGAAGCAGTTGAGGAGAAAAAGTTTTATTCAGCTTACATTTCCACATTGCTGTTCATCACTGAAAGAAGTCAGGACTGGAACTCAAGCAGGTCAGGGAGCAGGAGCTGATGCAGAGACCATGAAGGGATGTTCTTTACTGGCTTGATTCCCCTGGCTTGCTCAGCCTGCTCTAGTATAGAACTAAGATGACCAGCCCAGACATGGCACTACCCATAAGGGGACCTCCCCCACTTGATCACTAATTGAGAAAATGCCATATAGCTGGATCTTGTGGAGGCATTTCCCCAACTGAAGCCCCTTTCTCTCTGATAACTCCAGCCTATGTCAAGTTGACACAAAAGTAGCCAGTACAAGTTAGCATAAGAATTAGCATAAGATACTGAATTAGCATAAGATACTGAGCCAAGAAACAACAAGTAATTGCAGAAAAATGGAGAGAAGCGTTTTCGGGCAAATTCCGAAGAGTAGCCCCATAGATCTTCCAAATCTTGCTGAAGGCAGAAGAATTTCCTCCAAGACATAAGACATCAGCTAGGAATGGATGACTCTAACAGGACTCACTCAGCCACTGATCTCCAGTCACAGTGAAATTCAGCTTATTCAGAGGTGTGCAGGATAACACAGTGCTGGTGAGCAATGATACCATATCATGTAGATAAAAACATGGACTTTGCCTTTCATTATTTCTATGACCCTGGACAAGATATGTAACCTCCCTAAGCCTTGGATCTTTCAGCTTCTAAAGAGTGGTCTGAAAATTCAATGAGATAGAGATTGTAAATAGCATAGTTGAGTGCTTGTCAGAGAGTCAGTATTAGTAATTGTGGTCTGTAATATCACCATCTCTAAGACACATTAGATCAGAGTGGCATTTAATAGTCAGGGTCCCAGGAGGCAGCAGAAAGCACAGCACACACAAATCTTCCTTGCTAGTATGAGAAAGACCAGCTGCTCTCCAGATGCAAATTAAATGTTTGGAAGTTCTCATGTTTCTCATTTTGGGAAATCTTCTGAGATGTCACCGTAAAAGGCTTAAACTCTACTGATGTAAAAGTCAAGGCTTTCCTCATCTTAAATGAATTTGGGAAATTTATATGTTTAAAAAATTACCCTAAAGCAATAGGAGTGCAATTATAATTTTTAATAAAAGCTGTTCTTGATGTATCTATTTTGTGGTAATGATTCAGCAGAAATATGAGTACAGGTTATCAGGTACCTTGGAAATAGAGACAAATTTAATGTGATTAGAATTGTTTTCATTTCAAAAAGTCTCAATATCACATATTTTGTGATAGGCATAGAGTTACTGAAATGTTTTATAGAATTAGAATTCAAACACAAATGCTTTCATGCTTTAATATACAGTTATATGTGCACAGGAAAATGTGTGAGTGACTCTACCAAATTACAAAGTGTGGCTATGCCTCAGTGACTTGGGGGCCTTACATTTAATGGAAATTTAAAATGTTCTAAAGTTATTTATTCTATAAATGAATCAAAATTTACAAGCATACTCAGAACTAATCTAAATTATATGCTCTTAAGAGTGAACTTCACCCATAAGTAGCAAAATATTGAGTACATACCCAATATCTAGAGGTAACACTTCATTTCCCAGAGCAAAGGCTGTGTTCTGCCTAATCTATAGAAGACTTGCAAGGAGCTTCTTTGGAAAACATTGGTGAATTCTGCTCATTAAGCCTGGCTTTTGTTAAACCTTCATCTACTCATTTGTTCACTTCAAACAGGATTCCAAAGTGGTCCCAGATGTGAAGACAAGGGAAGTAAGAATACTAAGAAAATACTTGTAAGTGATAAGTGTTCATCCGTTTGGTGTAATTTAAATCATTTTATTTGTTACTTTATCTCAAATTATAGAATCTCCTTCTTACAAATTAAGTTAGAAACAAGTGCTAGATGGCCTGACTAAGCCATTTTTTTCATTGACGATTCCAATAGTTTTGACAATCAGAACAACTTCTTTGTGTCTACCAAATTTGACAACTCTACCTGTAGATTATCAAATGATACAAACAATTGTTTGGGTGCCATCTGGAAATTTCTTGGTGGGGAAGAGCACCGAAAGGCACATTATCATGATAGTTTGTGGATCCCTCTGCATTTCTTTGAAGATGTGCATACAGGTTCTTCTCCTGTTAAGGTAAATTAAGCCTCACAGAACCGATTGTTATAATAATGTTCTTGTGACCAAATACTGGCAGTATCCTTTTAAGTCATGAGAGGTCAAATTCAACTCCTAGGTAAGAAGATATAACACATTGTGATGGGAAGCCTTCAGTGGTATGAACAGTAAGTGCTATGAACAATAATTACAAGAAACTCACAAGTTAGTAGAACTAGAAGCAGAAAACTGGGGTGAGGTTGGGTTAGTTTTCTCAGAGGTCTAGTCTCATAGACCCACCATAAAAGACATGTTCCAGAGCCTCTGAAATATCACCTGAGTTAAGTCCAGTTTTTCAAACACATAAGGCTGTGGGGGACATTTCAGATGTAAGCTACAACACGAAGTTTAGGTGTATGTCCAGTTTCAGAGAGTAGAGAATACCTGAATGACCTTAGTCTATTTAGTGTTCCTGCCAAATATACTTATTTAGTTGCCAACAGTTACCATCCTCTATAAATGGCAATAGTAACAAAAAGGAAGAACTATTACAGTGCTGGATTTTACTAAGGTTGATCCTCTAGATTGCTTCTGGCTGCCAAAGAACCCTCTCATTTAATAAACAATGTATTTCATGGAAATCTGCTGTTCAGTCTAGTGAGAAGACATCCCATGTCTTCTTAAGAAGATGTAACCAATATTTTCTGTTCATGTCCTGAGTTGTCTAGTTGACTCATATCAAGTAGAGTCTTGAGTTGGTAATGGTCATTACATGTGAAAATACAGCAGCAGAACTGTTTAGGCCAAGAAAATTATCCTGCCATAGTTGAGCAAATGTCATGATTTCTCCTTAAGACCAACTTTCAGGGCCAAGAGAATCCGGCCTTCATCATCTAGCTTATGAAACTATTTAGCTGTTTCCAAAGAGAGCCCAGAAATTGGACACTGTTCAATGAGGACTTAGATAGTGCCTTTCTTATTTATGACTGATCTTTGGCTTTACAAGTTACAGAACACATGGTTATAAAGCCTAAAAATTCAACTCATTGATTATTATTCATTATATAAGCAATTTGGGTATATTTCAATATTTGTTTAATTGCTTTAAAGACCCCCTAGTGACGTAAAATGCAAATATTCCAAATGGTTTAAATTGACCTTGCAGAAAACAATATAATTCACATTATTTTTTATTTCTACCTTCAGAAACCAGCCACAGTTTGAGATCTCTCAGAAAGACTTAGTAACACTGACCCCACCATGAGCAATACAACCCAGGTCTTTTACTAACACCATTTAAATTTATTTGACTTGGAGGAGAGAAGCCTAGAGAAGACCACAGTACACCGGCTGAATTGAGCTGAGCCTCATGAAAAATATCTGGAAAGAAAATGAGTCTGTTTCCTGTTTGTACCTATGATTCCATCTGGCTTACAAAAAGCCCACTTTCTGTATATAAGGCCTATTTAGTAAGTGCAACAAATGAAATATTTAATCTTCAGTGGATAGCATCTTCGATGAATGTCTCTGAAAATGTGTGAGAACGTTTTATTATTTTCTACCTTTTGAACTTTAAATATAAATCATCTCCACCCCTTCCTCCTACCTCTATCATGATTCCACTCTCCCTCTCAAGGTTTTGTCCTTTGATTAGTCTCTCTCTCTCCCTCTCCCTCTCCCTCTCCCTCTC
>NC_034598.1:4458863-4473991 GCF_900095145.1 Mus pahari | reverse complement strand
TCTTCTTCTTCTTCTTCTTCTTCTTCTTCTTCTTCCTCTCCCTCTCTCTCTCTCTCCCCACCCTCTCTCTCTCTCCCCACCCTCTCTCTCTCTCTCTCTAACTTCTTGATGAATCCATCTAGTTTTGCTTGTATGTATATGACCTCAGTGCTGACTATTTGGTATTGTGATAACCAATTACAAGTCTCATCCTTGTAAACACAAATTTACTAATTCTCCCTCTCTGAATCATCCTTGGTTATATATATAGTTCTTTAGTTGTAGAGCCACATGAAAATTCCCTCTTCCACAAGATCACTTCTGCTGATGTTGTTGTCATTCATGTCTTACTTAAGATGACATATTTTGTCATATTATAGGTGTAAATTCCCTGCTATTTAGGAGACACAATCTTATAGCAGACTTGTTTCTCTGTCTCTGGCCATCTTTCCTCTCCCACGGTGTTCCCTAATGCTCAAGTGCTGGAGTTTTGTTATAGATGTATGTATCCATTGAGACTGGGTACTATAGTATCTATTATATATATATTTTAACCCCAGCTATAGGATATGGGGCTGCTTCATATTGTCCTCAGTAGCTGACTATGATTTGTCTCATGCTTTGGCAGCATGTGTGATTTTGCCAGTTGCTGATAGTTTCTGCAATTGTGCAATATTTGGCCAGTTGCTGATAGTTTCTGCAATTGTGCAATATTTGGAATTCTGTGAACTTTTCAGAGGGTATCTAAATACAATGACTCCAAGAAGCAATATGGGTTGTTGTTTGGTTACTGGTTGTTGTTGGTCATAGTTTGTTAAGTAGTCATGTACAAAGGAGAGACAACAAGAAGAAATGACAGCATGATCAAACTTGCCCTAATCAGCAGAAGCTTGTCTAATGACAACATCACTGACTTTCCAAACACTGACTTTATTCAGGAAACTCGTTCCTTTCCTCTATATCTTTTTTCTCTTTTATATAGTGTTAGGGGGTTGAAAGGTAGAAGAAAAAGAATGGAGAGGGGTGAAATAAAGAAGAATCCACAGAGTAGCAAACTAAAAGCTAAAGGGTACCACATAATCTGTTCACTTCTGCATTTTGACCAGTTGTAGCTTTCTGTAATGGTCCCTGTCTGCCACAAAGAGGGGCTTCATGATGAGTCGATGTTGTGTAACCCTTTCCTTTAAGATGGAAGCCTTCAATTTTTCATGGAAGCTCCTTAAGCATGAAGGTAAACATCTCAGAATATTTCCAGAATTCCCAGAAACTGAATAGATTTAGTAGGACACTCCTTGTCAGAGTAAGCAATAAAAGTTTAGAGTTACTCTCAGACAAATATAACAGTGATGTGAAGGAGACTCATATCAGAGCAGCAAGCAGAAACAAGCTAAACTGCCTGGAACAGGTTTTGACCAACTGCGAAACCTGGAAAGAACAGTCTCTAACCTGTTGAGCTGCCTGGAGATTATGTGGAGAAGAGTTCAAAGTCCCCAACGTTATGAGCTGTCATCTATACTGGGATGGGCACTGATGATGCAACTGTTTTTGGGTCATACCTGTTCCTGTAACTTACCCTCACCTGTAAGTAACCCCATTAAAACACATTGATTCACTCAATTAGAATTAGAACTTTGGTCTGTTGTAGGGTCCTTATCTGGGGTTACTAGACATGTATATTGCATCATCCTAGGAAAAGTTTTTTATACAACAGATGCAAGAGCTATACTTATCTGTCGGTATACCAGTAAGTTTCAGAATGCAATTACAAATTATGCTGGCCTAGTTAAGTGAAAGGCATAGGATCTTATCTAAGATCGATGGCTTCACCAGTCTCAGGCAGTTGCAAGTTTTCTTGTACCAGGCATTTGTTCAAATTTGTTGAGTGGGCCTTACATGTAATTAGCCATCTGTTGGTTCTTGAATATATATAAAAGACACAAATGCACCTTGAGAGATATGTAGCTTTGCTTGTTATTATTGGGATTCATAGGTGTCACAGCTGGGGAGGACTATTGAATGTTTTCATTCTTTGGCATCTGTCATAGCAGCTTTGTATTCTGAAAGCTAGACCTCAGGAAGGAGGCTTCCAGGCCAGATCCAGTTTGAGCTTTCATAGTCGGTCTGTAGTGTGCATTATTTTCAATAATAGTAACTTGCTGTCATCATCTAGGATGACAGCAAATGGCAACTTCCATTACTTTTATTGTTTTAAAGGTCACTTGGGTTCCCTTCACCTATAACACAATGGAGATTCCTTATACTCTTATGGTTGTACTGGGGTTTTGTTAGATTGGTGTTGGTTCTGTGTGAAACATATTCAATCCTAGTGTCATAACTTTGGCTAATATATATATTATATTATATTATATTATATTATATTATATGTTTATGGGCATACATGTCGGGGGTGAGGAAAGGGAATACAGAAGGTAGGAGGAACAATTATGATGTTGAACAAATCTCAAGAAATCATTTTCTTTTTATTTGCTTTTCTTGAACAACAAAGGAATACACAGAAACGACAATACCTTCAGAGGAATGGAGGCATCTCAGTTGAAGTCACCTACCTGTACCAAATGTGACCAACCTGATTGGGACAGACTTATTTGGAGGGGTGTTTGAAAATTGGCTCATGTTATAATTTCAGCAGTAGGGTACAGAGTACTATTATATTGATCACCTGACCATACCTGTTGGCAGAAAGAAAATCATTCTTCACAAGTTCTCATGTTTTAATTTATTGTTGTTGTTGTTGTTGCTGCTGCTGCTGCTGTTGTTTTATTTTTGTTTTTTATTTTTATTGTACAAAATATATTTTAAAAGGTCTAGGGAGAACTATATTGAAATGCTGTTGAAATAACCTGTGGATTTATCGTTACTTAAAGCACATAAGGCTTGGAGAAGTAACCATGAGTCACAGTTGGTTAGGAGAAGACTCCCTGGGGTACCTATCCCAGTTTACTACATCTAGGCTAAGGGAGTGGTCCTTGTTCTTCACTTCAGTTTCTCCATGACAAATCTAAGAAGGTCCCTGTGAAGCTGAGTCACTGTGTCAGAAATTCAAGTATACTGTACACATATTACCTGTCACATTGAAGCAATTATTTATGAATATCTTATTGACCTTACTAGGTTCAAGGGGAAAGACATCTGAGAAATGAGAGTGGTAGAGAAATGTTAGCAAGGAGACCATTTCTTGGAACTTTGAGTATAGTATGCTATACTTAGAGAGTCACATTACTATGTTTTGTTTTATGTTTTTTTTTTTTTCTCCACTCGCACATACTAGATCAGAATCAATACTTGTTGAAAATAACTAAAATAAGAATTTGGAGGCCACAATAGTATTTATGAATCTGTCATTGAAGGTATTTTATCATTGTTACACCCTTTCCTTTGACAATTGTAATTTGTTCAAGATCTGGCTTTTGGCTAGCTTGGTGTTTGATGTTTGTGGGATCCAAAGGAACTGATAAATTACAGAAAACTTCAAATGCTGTTCCAGGATATAACTATAATCACAAAGTACAAGAATAGTTATAGCTCCCATTAACTATCTAGACCAGGTATTGTTCTTTGAGTTTTAGAGTAAATATATTATTTAGTTATTTCCTTAACCTATAATAATAATTTATTCTACAACATAGGAAATTTTTGACATAGACAAAGTAATATAGGTATAAGTTCAAAGCTAAGATTTAAAACAGAGTACGCTTTCCAAAGCATAATTTTTTTAGTGCTTCATAACAGTATTCTATATTCACACATGCTTCTCATTGAGTGATATGGGTGTTTACATCAATGAAGGAAAAATCACACTGCCTCTTATAAGGCAATAGGCATACAGTCTTTATCATGGATGAGTTCTATTCCTATCATTTTTTACAATTCTGAGAGGCAGCTGCCATTGCTACTGATGTCTGAGGCTGAAGCAATTATGTTGCAAATTAAGACCTATTACATACATTCTTCCAGCATATCTCCAGTGGAGATTTTCTCCTTCTTTGTGTCCTCATTGCTGTCCCTGTTTCTTTCCTGAAAGGAAGGAAGTTGTCCACGCATCAGCTTTTGCAGTTGCATTGGCTAATTATCAAAGAGATCTTCCATTTAAGCAAACACCAAGACTGCCATCTTAAAACAGATGCATCTTTTTTTGCTCTTTCCATGGAGATGGTTAAAGGAGACACACTAAATATGTGGACTGTCCACAAAACCAAAGTAGGAGGAAAATGGCTACCTGGTGAAATATCAGTGGACTCTCCAGGGTAACTACCCTGCGGCTTGCTGTGAAGGAATCTTTCACCACAGTAAAAGAGGCTTACAGAGCACCTGAACAGGTGCCCCTTTAGGTCTCTCAGTATACATTTTGGTGGTGAAGATTAAGGGAGAGCCAACAAGTGACAGGACACACAAGACAATTACATCTTTTTTAACATAGGCTAATCTTTCAAGCCTTTGTGAGTCTAGATAAAAGCTTATTAAAGAAAATTTCTAGAGTCTAAAGGGAATGATTTACCTAGACAATAGTATATGCTGATACTCTTTTACCTGGTTATAAAATAAATTTAAAAATCATATAAATCCTGAGCTCAGCCACTGGATTTTATGTGGAATAATGATGCTATTGATAAAGTATTAAGAAATATAAAAAAATAATGAAATAATGATGAAACCCTCTTCTTGAAGCTAAAGGAAGCATTTCAAAGCAAAAATATTCCTTCATTTTATTCATTTTTATGACAGTTAAAAATGTGGTTGTAGAAGATTTAGGGCATGCTATAATGAGTCATAAAATGGTTTAACTTAGAGTTTTTACCCACAAAGCTCTTGTATTATATGGGGCTGTTAGCAATATGGTGCTACTTGCAAAACTGAGGACTCAAGTTCAGATCCCAGCACTTACATTAAAAGTAGATTCAATGCAATCACCTGTAATCCCAGCACCATGCAAGCAGAAACAGGTGGATCTTGGGGTTGGTGTGTCACTGGCCAGCTAGCCCAGCTGAATTGTTGAGCTTCATGTTCACTGTGAGACCCTGTCTTAGAAAAAATGTAGTGGGGAACTACTGGGGAAGATATCTGATAGTGATCTTTGGTGCACATACATATGTACACACACAAGTAACACAAATTTGGATGTATATTGTGCCTACTTAATAAAAGAATGTAATAAGTAAATATTTGGCAGAGTTAAAAATGTGGTAGGTTATGAGCAGGCTATATTTGATAGTAATTTATGAAACCTGTTGAGTGAAGTGGCACTTCACTAGGAAAAATTCTCAGAAGATGTAAACCCAAGAGCTTTTGTTTGTCTGTTAACAGGACAAGACATTAATGTGATATATCTGCTGATATGGCTTGAGCAAGAAACAGAAATGTAGCTTAAAGAGAACACAGTCATCTCACCTATCAGTATGCCCAAGTCTAGAGAAGGAACCTTAAGGATAATGTGCAGTGCAGTTTGAAGGAGCAAATTGTAATATAAGTGAGGGCAAATACTCATCACAGTTAGTAATTAGACCATGCCTACAAGATGCCTGTGAGGATGTAGTAGAAGAGATTTCCAGATGAATAGCTGGACCACTCATTCTAAGGCCCTATGCCATATTAAATAACATTATTTTTCTTCTATATGCAAGAAAATATGTGCAAATATATATATATATATATATATATATATATATATATTTCTGTGTACATAGGGTAGCGTATGTAAATATTAAAATATATGTGTATATCACATATAACTAAAGATAAATTGCTAGTTAAAAGACTGAAAGAAAACATATAACAAACTGCATATGCCTTATATGAGGTAATAAGATAGTGAAGTTTTTATTTTTATTTTTTTAATGAAAGGGATTTTTGGATGAAATGTGGAAATTTTTTGTTCAGTATGATTTAGGGAAGTCCTTTATTTGGGCGATGCTGATTCCCATTAAATCTTCATTGCAACCCTCTCTTCTTACTTTATGATTTATCCAAAGAGACCCCAGGACTGAGGATACAAGTCAGTGCTAGGTTGCTAGTTTAGCAGGCTCTTAGGCCATGGGTGTGAGTCTCAAAAATTGAAGAATGAAAACTGAAGAAAACATGATATCAATGTGGGACGCAAAAGAGACAGGCAAAGAAGAGAAAAAAAGAGAGGTAGTGTAAGGATACTTCAAGCTGACACTGATTTTCCAGTCCTATTCTGATCTCCATCTCAACTCAGCCTTCTAAAGTCGTCTCTGCTTATTTGTTATAAATATGTCTCAGAAAACACAGAGACAATGTCTTCTATAACAATGGATAATAACAATGGAAGTTTTTACGTTGTAAAATATGATTTCTAGCCTGCCTATAAAATGGAATAAAAACGTGCTTAAAGAGTAATTCCTCCACACCTTTCCATAGTGTTGATTAGCTGAAGAGTTCTCGTGATTGGTAGTGATACTCTTATGTAGCACAATCTCTCATTTGAGGATCAATGGAAGAAAAGGGGCAAAAATAAAAGCCACAAGCTATCAGCAGCAGAGCCAAATGAAGAGCTTTATATGTCATTAGTTACTATGACAACAAGTGTCCTAACGATGGAAAAATGGTGCTAACTCAAACTCACTCAAAGGCATTAGATAAACAACCAGCTGTGGTGCTTTCAACACCACCTTGGAAACCAAGCTCTATAGTTCAAGGTACCCTTTAAGAACCCAGGTGTACCCTGTTATTTTTAACAGGCCACATAACCCAATGTAAAAACACCGGGAGATTGTGGGCAAGCTCTCTTTTACACGTGCAAGTTACAGTTACCAGCTTTAAACCATGTCAGTTAAGTTAGGTGTTCCTTCAACTTATTAAGAGCTTATAATATCTTATGATAAAACTTGATCATTTCAGACCAAGAATCTAGATGTTTGTGTTGTTCTGGGTAAACAAAAAGAAAAGAAAAAAGGCCTTACCCAGGAGAAAGTCAGCAACAAAACCAGAATGCTCGTAAACAAAAGGCTAGTAATTAGACAAATGAAGGGGCTGTGAGCCTATTTTGTTTTGTAAATTTGATATGCATGCAGAATGGTCCCTTTCTGTAAAGTGCTGTTTTACTCTGAGTACGGTGATGAAGAAACAATATAATTTTCTGCCCCATTTAGTTCGACATTGTTCCAAAAAGAAACCCGAACCTTTCTATATAGGGTTTCTCTAAGTTAATGCTAAGTTCTATCATGTGCTAATGATTGCAGTATCCTTACTCTACACGATAGGAAATGATTTTCAGGAACATTTTACATCACTTTCTGGAATCCAAAGGAAAGAGTTTCCTGGTCTCAGTACTTCCTAGATGATTAAGTATGTTTACTTTGCTGGTCATGTTTTTAAACCCAAATTGTTTGTTTTCACAATTAGTTCTTTGGCTTTACTTCTTGGGGCATGTTGTCTGGGCACCTACATTGAACTCCCAACAACTGTCTTACAGGAGCAACTGTAAGAAATATATGAAGGATAGAAGCCCTCCCATTTCTCTTTTTTTTAAATCTTATTGGTTATTTTATTTATTTACATTTGAATTGCTATACCCCTTGCCAGTTAACCCCCCTATCCCCTCCCTGTCACCACAGCTTCTATGAGGGTGCTCCCCCACCCACACACCCCCTCCCACCTCAGTACCCTAACATTCTACTACCCTGGGAAATCAAGCCTTCACAAGACCAGGGGCAACCCTCGCATTGATGTCAGATAAGACAATCCTCTGCTACATGTGCAGCTGGAGCCATGAGCCCCTCTATGTGTACTCATTGGTTCATGGTTTAGTCCCTGGAAGTTAGCGGGGGCTGGGTCTGTTTGGTTGATATGGTTGTTCTTCCTGTGGGGCTACAAACCTTTTTAGCACCTTCAGCCCTTCATCTAAGTCTTCCTTTGGAGTCCCTGCACTTTGTCCGATGGTTAGCTTTAAGTATTCACATTAGTACTGGTCAGGTTCTGGCACAGCCTCTGCTACATAAGCAGCTGGAGCCATGGATCCCTCCATGTGTAGTCTCCAGTTGGTAGTTTAGTTTAGTTTCTTTAGTCCTTCCCCTAACACCTCCATAGGGGTCCACATGCTCATTCCCATGGTTGGCTGCAAGCAACCACTTCTGCATTGATAAGACTCTGGCAGAGTCTCTCAGGAGAGAGCTATGTCAGGCTCCTATCAGCAATTTAGATTAAAAGTATGTAATCATATTAAAATCTAAAAAAAAAAAAAAAAAGAGCTTAAACTAGAGTACACAACATTTGGAAATGACTTCTAAAAATATTTTATCTAAATCAAGTGAGGTTCTGTCCTACCTGTAGTGTCTGTACAAAACATTAGCTCTCAGAAAGTGACCCACACTCAAGTTGGAGGATTAGTACTGTATAAACCCACCCCCAGATATCTGGACAGATTGCAAAAAGAGAAGACATTTGACTTTTTTCTTTGTATTAGAGAAGAATGGCAAAAATACGAAAAGGCAAAGATAAACAGCTTTTGCTGAGTTGTTTAAATTTAATTTCACTTTAAGTCAAGGTCATGTGATTTATCAGAGTGGTTTTAATTATATTGTTTTCCAGTGAACATTATGGGTGTGTCAATTCTAATTTGAAGAATTTCATAAAAGTTTGCAATTTCCTCTGCTGCAATGAGCCACAATCCAGCATTAAATCAATCAGAACCCCACCTAATTTCAATGGGAATATTTTCTAAGGATAAGCTAAATATTTGAACCTAGTGTCTTGGAAGGCAACAGTAATCTATGACAGATGATCATCTGAGAGACAGCTTTTGTATGCAGAAAATGATTTTTCTTCATTTTCAAGATAACTAAAAGAATTCTTGGCAATCAAATATATGTAGAGATTTACTTACTTAAATTTTTTGTAGATGTTTTTACTTTTTAAAACAACATATTGAAAACTCTATTTCAGATATACAGTACACAAGACAATCATGCTTAAAACAAAAAATGAAATCTAAGCTATTATGACAGTTCACAATGTTGTATATTTGTATGGTTGCATCTGTGAAAAGCTTCTTCATTTGGGCCTTTTAATTATAATGAACCTAAAATGACTTTAGTATGATAGAAAGAGATGTTATTCTTGGAAATTTTATAGCTTCTTGTCAAATCTTTGGTGAAATGGTATATTTTTAAATAAACTTTATAGAGAATAAGGAGCATAGAAAAATATGAAAACTGAATATGTCTTTCAGACAGGGCTTAATAATAACATGTTGATTCTTATGTTAGATGCTTTGCATTGGAGGGCTCTTCATTCTCTACTCTCCAAGTAGACTGAATGTGTATATGTCTTGACAGAGTATTAAACAATAGGACCACACTTCAATTTTTGTGGATGGGTGTATATATGTGGCCCTATTACATGCACATAAACAAAATTTCATGAAAAGTAGACTAAACCAATCATGTTAAATTAATTAAAATTATCAGGATGTTGTATTATTTCTTTCATAGTAGGTTCATATCAGGATATGCTTAATAATCAAGCATGGATCTTCTCTACTGTTTCAGAATTATTTCATTTACATAGGAGTGTGTCTCCATTGTGTTTCTACGAAAACAATCTACAAAGTTAGCAAGTCTTTATTCTTTCACACAAAACAGTATGGAAAAAAATTTGATTTATGCTGAAATTCAATTTACTCACCAAATCTTTGGTCATTGTTGTACTCTAAGATGGAAAAAAAAGGGGAGAAAAGAATCATTATGAATTGTAGAAATATATGGCTCTGACTGTATGCCATGTATTTGTCTGTTTTTGATGACTAACAGATCTTTGAAAGACATTGGTAAATTTTTAAAATTTCTCTAATATTTATATATTCCGACTGAAATAATGAGAGTGATTATTATTCTTGGATAGGAGCCTGGTTTTTAAAGAGATTAAATGAACCTTGTTCTGGCTCACATCACAGCATATAAGAGTGTTTAAAAATGAATAACTATAATGTGGCTTTTTTTTTGAAAATAACAGCAAAAGCAACATTTATTGACTCAAATATTACATTAAATTATTTCATTTTATAAATTTTATTATGCGATGCATGTACCTAACCACAATATTATTAAGGAAGTACTATTTGGGGATTCAAACATAAAATCAACATGTAGTCATGAAGGAGTTGGTGTCTCAGAGAGATATTTTGTGTTTTGATGTCAGTATATTTTCATGGTTTTCTCTTCAAAATACTAAATAGATTTAAAAAAAAAATCTATATTGATTCTATAGGGAGAGCAATATTGTCATAAAACATAAATACACATTTTGCTATTGATGATAAAGTAAACCTTTTTAAAAGATCATTTCGGCTGTACATTTATGAACAACAATGTTCTATAGACTCAAACATTTGTGAGTTTGGAGTTCTATAAATCACACACTACCTGATTGGTAAATATAGACAGCTATCATCTGACTATTTCATTGTAAACACACTATGGTCATGAGAATGTCCACTTGATTTGGAGCTGTTCTACATCACTGTCCTTTCCTTGTGTCCATATGAAGAGGACAGCGATTGTTCTGTGTTATCTGCCCATTCCTATCTTCACAATTGTTCTCTGGACTTGTTTTCCTTTCTTTGAACTTACAATGTGGATTAGATTTGTGTACATCATTGCTAATGACACTGTGTTAACAGCAGTAAAATGAAGTTGCCAGTACTGTGACATGAATATTTTATTAATTGTCCAGTCTGGGCATCAGTCCAAGGTAAAACCAACAGGATAAATGGCACATTGCCATCCTGTTCAATAGAAGATTATGGCACTGTTCTTCCCTTCCTAACATTGGCTCAAATCCCATTCTTTAATTGATCTGCAAGAGGCTGACACCATTATTTTTCTTAATTTTCTTCTTTGAGATTGTCTAATAGGATCCCCCCTCCCTTATTTCACTACTCACATCCCAACCTTCCTACTATGTCATTCTGAATTTATGTGAATACTTAGTTTTTCTCTCTTGTTTTAAGCTTCTTAATAGACAATGTATCTTTAACTCATCCCAAATGTTTTTTCTATTTTATTCTATTCTAAAGGAGAACCCACACAGGAAGGAAATTAGTAGAGAAAATATGAGAAAAACATTTTTTTTTAATACAGTTTCTTATGTGACTCTGGCTAGCCACAAACTCCCTCTATAGTCCTGAATGACCTTGAACTTCTGATCCTTCTGTCTCTACCTTCCAAATACTAGAATTAGAGGTGTGGGCTGCAAAACCTATGTTACAGCCCTGAGGCTTGAACCCAGGGTTTTGTACATGTCAGTAAGCACTCTGCCACCTGAGCTATATTCCAACACCAGAGAAACACTCATACATTTTGAAAAAGAGTTAGGCATCTCACGAGAAAAAGTTCAGAGATAATAAGGGGAAGCCTTTATGAGAAAATACTGAGTTTTAAAGTTTTCTGTGGGTTGATATTACACAAAGCAGTGCAGTGTGTAACGGTGACTTCATGTTATAACAAAGTAAGAAATTTGACTATATTTTTCTAGGTAATTTTTATTGCTATATGGATGCTGTTCTTTAGAGAAATACTTAACTGTTTTCAGCATCCAACTTAAAGCTAACATGAACTTTATCGCTTGCATATGAGCTGTTTTTGAATTAAAAAATAAACAGATCTTCGGAACTTTATGATAAGTGATTCTGAAAAATATTATGACTAATAATGCAAGCCTGACTAGAACAATTACATAAAATGAAATATATATATTAAAATTGAATTTAAATAATCTTAATATTTTAAGTCAATGAAATGGTTTGTAGGCCAAAATATTACTCAATGATTACTTATTTTGAGCAGCAAAATATCAAAATAAGCTTATAGTATAAGGCTTTGCTAAGCACCCAAATCTAATGTACACCATGACTTAAGTCTCCACCTGTTACCTTTTTATGTGTGTCCTATTTAAAGGACTATTAATTACATTTGCAAAAACATCTAGTTTAATCATTCAGACAATAATTTCATCTTTGTTTAAAAATAATCATATTGTATAGTCTGAAAATTTTCTCAGAATCATGTGTTTTGAGAAATTCCAAGAATAGTTTGTCACACCTTCTTAACATTAATATGAGGAGGCTGCAGTTCAGAAAGAGCAAAATCCTTAATTTTGAGTAATTACTCTGCCAATGCCAAATTGTCAGCTGTAGGTATGTCCCCATATATATTTTAGTAACAATAAAATAGCAATAAAATGGGATAATTTGAAACTTCCTAAAATAATAATATCTGTATGTGAAAATCAATATTAATGCTTTAACTGGGTTCATTTCTGTAGGTCAGTAAAGTTAGCCAATCAGCCATATTCCTAGAATAAATTTCTTTATAACATGCATGTACACAACTAACACAATTATCGAATAATTATATATGACATAATTATAAACATAAATGTTATACTCAGTTTATAAGAAATTTTAGAAATTTCAAAATCTTATTCAAAGTAACTCATTTAAAAGTTCTATATTGTAAATAACGTTTTTGTCCACAGTTTTTCCAGATTCTATAGGATATGATTGTGGATCATTCACTTATTAAATAGTGTGTCAAATGTTGAATGTTATTTTTAAATCTGCTTGTGATTTTTCTAGAATTATGTCACTCTGCTGTCATAATAGGTAGTTTAGGATCCAAGAAATCCTGAGACTTTAACTAAAATCTTCTAAAAGATTAACTAAACTTAAGCATTATTTTTAAAAAGTGGGATTGTCTTGGTGAATGCATCTCTTGACAACGTAGTGGTCATAAGATGTACATTATCAGGACAGCAGGTTAGCATTGCTTCTTACAATGCTGAGACCCATCTGAACAAAAATTTAAGTATCTAATGCTGAAAAATGACTGTTTGTTGGATTTCTGAACTTTACTAAGATCTCACACAAATGGAGTTGAGTTTTTTCCAACACAACACAAACCTGGATGTATTCAGGAAAAGGCAACCTCCATAGACAAAATGCCTACATCAGAAAAGCTTATTAGACAAATTCTTTCATTTGCAATTGATGTGGAAGGACCCAGCTTACTGTAAGTGTTGTCACCTTTAAATAGGTATTCCTGGATGGTAAAAGCAGTCTAAGCAAAGAATGGAGAGCAAGCCAATAATCAACATTCCTCCATGACCTCTGCTTCAATTCCTGCTTCTAAGTTCCTGCTTTGAATTTCTGCCCTGACTTCTCTGGATGATGAACTGCAAGTTCCTTGCACATTGCTTTGATCATGGTGTTTGTCTTAGGTTTTCTATTGCTATGAAGAAATGCCATGATCATGACAACTCATATCAAGAAAAACATTTAATTGGGATTGACTTACAGTTTCATTATCTCAGCAGGAAACACCATGGTTTTCAGGCAGACATGGTGCTGGAGAAGAAGCTGAGTTCTACATCTTGATGAGCAGGCAGCAGCAGGAGAATGTATGCTGTACTGGGCTTAGCTTGATCATAAGTGACCTCAAACCCTGCCTCCACAGAGACACATTTCCTCCAACAAGGCCATACTTCCTAATAGTGCCATTTCCTGTTTGCCAAACATTCATACACATGAGTCTATGGGTGCCACACCTATAGAAACCTCCACATTGTTTATAACAGCAATAGGAACTCTAATTCAGATACTAAATAAGCATTCTTTTTCTTATGTTAATTCTTGACTTATGTTACATGACTTCAATTTTGATCATATCAATCCACAACTCCCCTTGATCTTCTCCAAAATACCCACCCCAACCACAGCTTCCCTTCTGTTCTCTTCTGTAGCCTGTTAACCTCTTCTTTAGTCTAAAGATTGATGATTTTTAATATATTTATCTGTGAATCAAAATCACATGTGCAGTTTTAGATAAATATGCCTACAAACAATTTGTTCTTATTTTGTTGGTTTGGTTGTTTTGCTAGTGATTGAAACTAAGGCCTTTTGCATGCTCAGCAAGCACTCTGTTATTGAACTACATTTCTAGTTCTCACTTTCTGTTCTTAATCTTTTTATTTCTCTTCTTTCAATGATGTGCCAAATATTTTTTTCTACTGAAGTAAATATGTCTCTTCATAGCCAAATAATATGCTTGGGCCACACCTGATTCCCAGTTCTCAAAATTTTCCTTGATTTGGAATTTTTAGACAATGAAATAATTATAATCTGTTCACATTAGTGCTTGTGAGGAACTGTCTGATTTCTGTGTTTCATTTGTGTGTTCATGATCTATTTTTCAGAGAATCTGCTATGCAATCATGAACAAGCTACTGAAATTCTACATGTTTGTCGTTTTATCTGTAAATAAGAAAAAAAAAAAAAAACACTATCCTTAGATCTTCATTCATGTTTTGTTTGCTTTTAGTCTCCTGTAACTTAGGCTGGCCTCAAAACCTATATGTAGCCAAGAAAAATGATCTTGAATCTCTGCCCTTTGTGAGTGATTCCCAAGTGTCCAAACTCACCCATTATATAGTAAAGATTGGAAAGTTACTATAAAATTAGGATATGGGATGGATCCTGTCCAAGAAGAACAAATAAGTGTCTAAACTGAGTGTCTATGGTCTCATCTCCAAATGGTCATTTAAGATCAATGCAAATGTTCTCTTGATGATGAAGTACCATTCATCAGTATTGGTATCCTTACTGGTCTACCAGAGTAGCTAGAAACCTATGGAACATGTGTACATTTTATGGCTTTTGCTAAATTTTTGGTAAACTTGTTCTTTTTGTGAGAAAGTTGAAATGGCTTCTTTGTGTTGATCATTGTTTTCAAAAGACTGCCTAATTAATCATGATACAAAGGCAGTAAGAACAACTAACATTCATTAATCATAAACAAGAACTTATGGCAAATCAGTGCAGAGCCTTGTTAACATGAGGAACAACACATCAGAGAACTTCAGCCTCTTGCCTTCTTATACCTCAGGGTGCACATGACAAATAAGAGTCCTACCTGAAACTTGCTATTAGAAGGCAGTCTTTCTGCCTGGTCATTTCAGCTCAGCTTGTCTATATATTCTTAGGAGTTTCTGTCTGACAGTCATGAGCTTTACACCTCAGCAGAATAAATACTGGAAACTCAGAACAATCTTTAATGTCTTTAAAAAAGAAGGAGGAGGAGGGGGAGAAGAAAGAGAAGGAGGAGGAGGAGGAGGAGGAA
>NC_034598.1:4432651-4458583 GCF_900095145.1 Mus pahari | reverse complement strand
AATGAATCCATTGCATGCAAGAAATACACATTTCCAACCAATCTCCCAGATCCTGAAAACATGTTCACAAACTATAGTGTCATGACATTCATTTTTTTTTTTTTTTTTTTTTTTTTTTGTTTGTTTGTTTTTTTCAAGACTGAGGAAATGGGTATCCCATGGGTGAAAATTATACTCCTAATGCTGAGATGGAAAATGCCTCTGACTTTAAGGACTCCAACTTCAAAGGCAGTTTTAGAAATAATGTTCACTGTTGTTAGAAAAGAATGTCTCCACAGAGCGTCTTTCAGTTGGTATATATTTGTGAACACAGATAATGTGACTTTACATTGATTTCAAGTTCTCATTTAGTATTAGATAATCAGTGAATAATCTTGGTATAAAAAGGCTACTGATATTTCTAAGCATTTCTGTCAGAATACATTTTTTAAAAATCTTTTCTGTTCTAACTACTATTTGTTGTTTGGATTTCAGTTTCCTTTCCGTTTGTTCGTTGGTTTTGCTCAGACTTATTTCATCCACCCCCACTACAATATCCACTTAGCAAAAAAGAATGCCTTATACAGAGAAGCCAAACATGCATTTTTTTAAAAAAAAAAACTTTCTTACTACTTAAATTACATGATTTATTAACTGTGCATTTCTATTCATTTGCAATCTTAAAATTAATTTCTCCTATGCAAGTGTATATTTGTTAAATTAAAGAATATTTGCAGTGAAGAAGAAGACTCAACAGCTACAATGTATTTATGTAAAATAGCAGCTGATTGAAGATATGGAGAACTGTATACTGAATTCAATCATGTGAAATTGATAAGTTTCCAATTTGATAATATTCTATTATAGTTTGTCCTAATATTACATGCTCTCTGGAAAAATTACTTTTTTTTTTTTGAGGAGCAGAAGCAGATTTGTTTGTTGTAATAGCAAGGAATTGCTCCCCTTGGTCCTAACTGCTTAGCTAGCACAGTTGATATTAGCCAATTGGATGCTACAGTCCCATGCTCTGTCTTTGTTATCTCTGGTATCAGGCAGGTTTTTTTTATGATAACTCTCAAATATAATACTGAGAAGATATAACAAAGTAAAAAATAAAAATATGAATTATTTCCTTAATATAAAAGTTTTGAAAATAATATCCTAAAATATTTTTTAATTTCCAAATACTTAATTGTAAATGATAGTTAACAGAAATAGTGAAATAGGCTATCTAGATGAAAAGGAATATTTCATTTCTTCAACCAGTGTTAATATGTCTTTAGTTATATATCACTGGCAACTTAGAGAACACTCTTTTTTGAAAATGTCTAAGGATGCTACAAATTTAATTGACTTGAATAAAACATTTCATTAAAAACTGTTTAACATCAGTGGAATTGTGTTTATACTATAAAGAAATGTAATCTTTATAATATAATTTAAGTGCTATCAAGAAGAATTCTTTAAACTCCCATCAATATCCTAGTGTCCCACCTACCCACATCAAACAAGAGAGGGCAGGGTTGAATTGGCCAAATGCCCAGATGAAGAGAGAGGACATGGACCATTAGATAAGCAGGTGAGTACTAAATCATTGGAAGTGAATTTTGAATAATTGAGTGAGAAATACATTGTTCTGGTATTTGAATAGATTACATTCTGGGTTTTCAGCCCCTTCTATTAGCAGGTACCTTAGTGGCTGTGAACTGGTCACCTTTAACTTCACATGTACTAATTCTTCTCTGTGCAAAAGGATTACTTAAAAAAAGATAGATTATGTACTAAATACATGTGATTTTCAAAAGGAACATGTAACACTTTGGCTCTACAGAAATGAGGTATGTTTATCATTTTGGGGATGGTGGTGCCAGAGTGGGGTCGTAGAATTTAGTATGGATTGTACCTTAGCAGTGTTGGGTTACTTGGTTCCTGGCAGTGAGTCATGCACCTTTCTGCTCTCACTCATCATAAATCACAATTCTGTTACTGTTTACACACACTTTCCATCATGGGTACTGGTTTTGATGGACTTTAGGTATGTAGTTTAAGGAGTTGCATCCTACCAAAATAACATTGAATCAATGCACAATTGAATTCTTAAGGAGAAACAGACCTCATTTCTATATAATTCTATATCAAAGTGAAATAGTATTTGTAAGATGAATACTTATCACTAAAGATATTGTAGCCATTCTCCTAACTATTATTCACTACATAGATATAAATGCTGGTAATATTTTACCTCGAGGAGGCAACTTTGCATTTCCTCATAGGCTATATTTCAGTTATAAGAGTTCAAGTTATTTCAAATATGAAGTTTTGTGATAGTAGGATTGTATTGTATTATAATTGTTGTATTGTAGTAGGATTCCAGTTAAATTACCAACTGGACTCATACACATATATGCTGCCCTACACAAACACACACATACACACACACACACACAGAGAGAGAGAGAGAGAGAGAGACAGAGAGAGAGAGAGAGACAGAGACAGAGAGACAGAGACAGAGAGACAGAGAGAGAGAGACAGAGAGAGAGACAGAGAGACAGAGAGAGAGACAGAGACAGAGACAGAGAGAGAGACAGAGAGACAGAGAGACAGAGAGAGACAGAGGCAGAGATAGAAACAGAGACAGTGTGAGAAACAGACAATGAGTCAGAAGGAGAGAGAAGTTTGGGGTAGAAATAGTTTTAAAAGGATTATATTGCTACAGAAATTGTTTTATGGAAAATGAATTACCAAATTTATTTTGAAGTTTAATTAATTCATGGAGAGTGATTGACAAACACATTTCTTAAAATCTAATTTATGTCTTTAATGTGGTTCTGTTTTCAGGCAAAAACTCTTCCATGATCAGCATGAAAATATTGTTGTTTATATAATGTAGCTAGGAAATAGACAGAGTACCCTGGTCCTTTACCCACTCTTCCTGTATCCAGGCTCCTCGCCTATGGAATGGTGCTGCCTACTTTCAGAGCTACTCTTCACTCTTTAGTTAATCACCCCTGGAAAAGCATTCATTGACATACCAGAGTGGTGTTTCACTAATCTTAGAAGTGTTTATCAAGTAGACAGTCAAGATCAAGAATCAGACATTCAACTTTTATGAACTTATCACCTCAAGCAATTACAATACTTTTTCTATACTTAAAATGTCAATGAATTAATGACTTTCCTCACATGGAGCTATGGCAAACTACTTGCTATAACTCTTTTTTTTTCTTTTTTTTTCATCTCTCTTTTTTAAATTATTATTATTTTCTTTATATACATTTCAAATGCTATCCCGAAAGTTCCCTATACCCGCCCACCTGCCCCTGCTCCCCTACCCACCCACTCCCACTACTTGGCCCTGGTCTTCCCCTGTGCTGGGTCATATAAAGTTTGCAAGACCAAGGGGCCTCTCTTCCCAATGATGGCTGATTAGGCCATCTTCTGCTACACATGCAGCTAGAGACACGAGCTCAGGGGGTACTGGTTAGTTCATATTGTTGTTGCACCTACAGGGTTGCAGCCCCCTTCAGCTCCTTGGGTACTTTCTCTAGCTCCTCCATTGGGGGCCCTATGTTCCATCCAATAGCTGACTGTGAGCATCCACTTCTGTGTTTGCCAGGNACTGGCATAGCCTCACAAGAGGCCGCTATATCAGCGTTCCTTCAGCAGAATCTTGTTGGCATGTGCATTAATATCTGGGTTTGGTGGCTGATGATGGGATGGATTCCCGAATGGGGTAATCTCTGGATAGTCCATTCTTTCATCTTAGCTCTAAATTTTTTCTCTGTACCTATTCATGGGTATTTTGTTCCTTATTCTAAGGAGGAATGAAGTATCCACAATACCTCTTTTGGGCATATACCCAGAAGATCTTCCAACTGGTAATAAGNACACATGCTCCACTATGTTCATAGCAGCCTTATTTATAATAGCCAGAAGCTGGAAAGAACCCAGATGTCCCTAAATAGAGAAATGGATACAGAAACTGTGGTACATTTACACAATGGAGTACTACTCAGCNATTAAAAACAATGAATTTATGNAATTCTTGGGCAAATGGATGTATTTGGAGGCTAAAACTCTTAATAATTCTTTGTATTTTTGTGATAACATTCCTCCCCATAAAACATCATTGTTTTTTCCATCAAAATGGAAAAGCAGCTACAGATTTGTTTGTGNCAAGGTTTGTGGCTTGAACAAAAAGCTTTGTGGCAGAAACCATCTTGTCCCTTTCTAAGTCTAGGCTTTAGAGAATATGCAGCTCCTGTTCTTTGACTTTTAAGCCAATAAAGTCAACACGTGAAGGAGCTCATTCTTAGCATTTTTAGTTAATATATCCAACTGTCAAATGTGTGGTTGGGGCATCCTACACATTTCAGTATCAGATGACCTGCCATTGGGATCTAGTATAGAAAGGAGAACATTAATGAACACAACAGAAGAACCATTCAGCTTAACTCAGTCCAAAGTTCTCATAAGGATGTCATGGAAAATGAAATAATAATTATTTTTAAATCACTATCATTTCAGATAATTTATTATAAGAGAATAGTAGAATATTTCAAGTTGAAAGCAGATGGCTTCACATATGATAGAAGGTTGTTTTATTACTCTATTAACATGACATAATCTATGACATTATCAACTACTTATAGTCTCAAGTACTTCAAGTGGGAAAAGACAAAGCTGTATCATTTGTTTTAGGCAAAATGAATCATCAAATTCACTTATTTTGAAGTTTACTTAATTCATTAGTAGTGACTGACAAACATATTTGTTACAAACTAACTTATCTTGTATATTTATGTGTATTTTCAACCAAGGAAAGCCTTGATTTAGTTTTAGATGATTCAGTTGAGTATGGTGAGGAGCTACATGGTGGCCTGGAGATAGAGGGGATAGAGGAAGAGACAGAGAGAATGCTTGTGTTCTTTGTCCACTCTTACTGCATAAAGGCAGTGGTAAGAAAACTGAATTTATGTAAATCATAAATATATTCTAATAAAGAGATGATTTTGTATTCTTTTCTCTGAAACAAGTAAGGGTACTATTTTTCCGTCCCTCTATTATTTTAGGAACCCACCTTAGTTTTACAGAGTGAGGGGAAGCATTTGGCAATTTCCCAGAGAATAACTGTAGACATATGTTTAGGCTACAAACTTCAATTTGCTGAACCCTGGATAATTTATTATGCCTTCTCCTACCAGAATGATTTCTGCCAAACATTCAAATGTTTTAACTAAATCACTAAATAGAGCGTTTCAATAGATGGTATAAAGGAGGAATTAAAGAGTTGGAATCTCTCTCTCTTTCTCTCTCTCTCTTTTTCTCTCTCCATGTTAGTATGCCCTTTTCATTTTAATTTTAATTAAAAATTACATGCACACAGTTTCTTTCTGATGCCCACAATCTACTTTTGAAATGTTGACTTGCACTCTTCTCCTTTATGATGTAGCTAACAAAAACATGTCCATGGGCCAATTATTGCTCCATCATTATATTGCGTTACCTATGTCCTTCTGAGGTAATTCTTCTTTTACCCCAAGACAATGAACAGGATAGCAAATCAGGCAATCTCAGATGGTAATGGGACCTAAACACTATACTATTAATTTTATTAAGCATTCTGTGTTATGGAAAGTTATTGGAAAAATGTATGAAATTATAGTTATTTGTTGAAAGTGTTATAGATGTTTAAGAAGTATGTTGGGCACCAAAGGAATCTTGAATAAAAAGTATGTATTCCAAAATTATTCATAACACTTAAATTTAGTAATACCTGCTAAAATAAATTGTATGATGGGGGCTGTTGTGGAATGGCAATCAGGAAGAGAAGGTGACATAACTTCATGTGGCTGCTTTGCTTTTAACTTTTAAGTGTATTTGTCTGTACTTGAATGTTTAGAGTTAAAAGAATCTCCAACAATTAGATGACTATAACAAAATAGTATGTTCTAAACATAATAGATCAACTGCACTTATAGATTCACAGTGGGTACAGCAGCATGTACAAGATACATTCAGCCTCAAGCCAGGTAAAATTACAAGCACTGAGAGAGAGGTCATAAGAAATTTCTACTCCCAGCTTAGGAGCTATAAGACTGATTGGTTTCTTTAACGTGATGGCTTAGTAAATTGATGATATTTCAATGGTATTACCTATTGAGGAGAGAGAGAGATGAGAGATGAGAGAGAGAGAGAGAGAGAGAGAGAGAGAGAGAGAGAGAGAGAGAGAGAGAGAATTAACATATTTTTTGAAATCTCAACATACAAACATTAACATGTTTTATCCTTAAGAAAGAAGATTGTACATTCATAGTTTAATTATTTTAATATTACAGGAAAGTATGTAACTTAAGTGGGTAAAATAACTAAGATAGAAATAAAATTTGTATCATTATTTATAATTTGGATATAAGATTAAATATCTTAGAACTTATTGCCAAATGAAGAGATAAAATAGAGCTTGGAAACTGGTCAGGAAAGACATTTAATCCTAGACATTTTGGAAGATTAGGCTGGAGGATATCTAATACAAGCCTTCTTTGAACTAGGGAACTATATGAAGGCCAAATTTGGACAATTACATCAACGTTCTCAAAAAATGAATAAAATAAAAAAAGGAGTTGGTGTTCAGTTAGCAGCTTCACCACACTAATTAATATTCACATTGATGGAAGGTACTCTGTGTACTAATGTAAGAGGGGAAAAAATCATCAACATCATTCAATACAAATCCTGAAAGCCTGCAAGATGTACTAAGATAGTAGTTGTACAATGCTTGGAAGTAATCAACTATTTTTTAATTTAAGGCTCAATCCTTGAGATATAACCATCTCTTGACATCGGTAATTGTATTAGTCAGGGTTCTCTAGAGTCACAGAACTTGCAGATAGTCTCTATATAGTAAAGGAATTTATTGATGACTTACAGTCTGCAGTCCAAATCCCAACAATGGTTCAGTAGTAGCTGTGAATGGAAGTCCAAGGATCTAGCAGTTGCTGAGTCCCACACTGCAAGAAGGCAAAAGAGCAAGAGCCAGACTCCCTTCTTCCAATGTCCTTATATGGTCCCCAGCAGAAGGTGTAGCCCAGATTAAAGGTGTGTGCCACCACACCTTTAATCCCAGATGATCTTGGACTCGGAGATCTCCCTGTCTTAATCTTCTGGATTCAATCACCACTGTGTCTCAAGATCTCCATACCAAGATCCAGATCAGAAACTTCTATCTCCCAGTCTCCAGATTAGGTTCACTGGTGAGCCTTCCAATTCTGGATTGTAGTTCATTTCAAATATAGTCAAGTTGACAACCAGGAATAGCCACTACAGTAATCTAACCAAGAATTTGAGACTAGTTGAGTCATGGGCCTAGGAGAAAACTGAGTACTTTATTCTGCTAATGTAATATTGAAATACAATGTTTCCCACAGATACTTTGTTATTCCCATAGATCATTGCATCACTAAACCCTCATCAGAGAAGCTTCTTTTTACAGTTTATGGGAATTAAGACAGAGTCACATAAGTGTACAGAGACTTTTAAGCATTCATCTCTCATCCCTAGATGAGATGTCTTTATCAACCACATTTTTTCAAGAATACAGAATCTGTGTAGGAGAGGAAGCTGCAAGATTTTAAGAGCCACTGGTGATGGATGACTTCAAGAAAACAGCACCCCCCAGACATACGTGTATGTATGAAACCACAGACATATGTATATGCATGAAACCACAGACATACATATATGCATGAAACCACAGACATACATATATACATGAAACCACAGACATACCTATATGCATGAAACTACAGAGATGTGACAGCAAGCACAAGGCCAGAACAGGTTTAAACCAGACACAGTTATAGCACTGATAAGGGACCTGGACAAAAAGTACCTACCAAGGAGTTACTTGCAAATGTTGCCCACTAGAAAAGGAAAAAATGAGTTATCTCAAATAAATTGTTATTGGATATTACAACTACACTTTAGGGCTGTTCCCAAGTTCAGGAGTTGTCCTATGCAAAATGGATACTCTTGTTTTGTATGTTTTGTTTTATTTCTTGTCATGGTCTACATTCACTTTTTGTTTGGCTTTTGGATTATTTTTATTAAATGTTTTGTTTCCTTTTCTTTTTCTGTTGTTGTTTTCAATATATATATATATATATATATATATATATATATATATATATATATATATATATTGCTTTCCATCCTCAGGAGAGAGAAAGAGATAAAGAATGTGAAGTTGAGTGGGTAGGGAGGGAGAATATGAGGAGTTGGAGGTAGGAAAAGCATATGACCAGAATATATTGTACAGAAGTTTAAAAAAAAAATAAAGGAAAAGATGGCTGAGTGTATAACTCGGTTGTAAGGCAATGCCTTTCTTAATATAGAGATCCAGAAACCTAACAAAAAACACTATTATAAACATTTAACAATCTGTATTGCATATTGTGTGTGTGTGTGTGTGTGTGTGTGTGTGTGTGTGCGCGCACGCACACACACACACATACTTTGCAGAGGAAAATTTGCTAGAACAAGTTTTCTCCTTCCACAATATGAAGTCTGAAGACCAAATTCACATTATCAGGCTTGGCAACATGTACTTTAATCAACTGGTTTTTTCTTTGCTCCTAACTTTATAAACTTTTAAAACATTTAACATTAAATTTAATAATTTACTGCTAATTTAATCAAAAGGTAGAATCAATCATTGAAGCTAAAATGTCTTCCTGAGAACTACAAAAGAAGTGTCAAATATGCACAAAAATGTGATGTGTTATGTCAACAGACGGGAAGATTGCTTTGAGAAAGTGGTCAACTACTAGCTGCTTGTGTTAACTCTACAATGGTAGCTTTCAGAAGTCTGAGAAAGAAGGTTGAGCTATAGGAAAGGCCGCACTGTGTGGAAAATCCTTATCATAAAATACAGATCAATAGGGGACTATTGCTGTTGCAATAGAGTTTTTGCTTAGCATATATAAAGCCCTGGGATTGGTCTCTTCTCCCTCTACCTCTAACCTCTCCCTCTCCCTCTCCCTCTCCCTACACCCTCCCCTCTCCCTTCACCTCTCCTTTAGATCCAGTTACCAGTGGATTATTTTAAAAATGCTTTATGTCTTAAGTAACACACTTCAGTAGTGAAAGTCTTTAAGAAAAGTAGACTAAACAATGGTGCTGAAATACTAAAAATCCTGTGGAACCACATGGGGAACTATGATATTGATGCACCAAAATGAGGTGTGAATTGCAGCCTTCTTAGTGGAACTTATTAGAAAAAGCAGAGCTAGAGAAAAGGCAGATCTACATAGAGACAAATGAGATGCAGGCAGATACAAATGTATGTTCAATTACATATCTATAAAACATGTATTGAAAGGAAGCCTGTCTATATATCATTAAGTGAACTAATAAATTATGTCAGACATTATCAAAGTTTTGTAGAAAAGCTATTGTTACCTTCTGTTTGTACATGATGGTGAAATAAACTCCAGATGGAATAACTTTTATTAAGCATCAAAAAAATCTTACTATATTAGAGATTAGATCATATCTCTGGAAAGCAATGCTTCAAAGTTAAAAAACAAAAATCACAAAGAGGAGTTTAAAATCATTAGCAATTTATAAGTAAAATTAAAGTGATAGTAAAGTTGATATAAAATATTACTTCACACTTTCAAAGTCCAATATTTAAGAAGAAGATACTGCGAAGATAAAGGGACTAGATCCAGGGTGTGAGCTGGGTAGATGATCAGCAAGAGAAAGTAAACAGGAATATTCCATAAAAAAATCCTTAACTATGCATGCTAATTTAAAAAACTAATAACAACTAAATAATATAAATACAAATCACATGGTTTGTGTCTTATATGATACTGAAATAATCACTAATTTTTCTTTATAGAATGTTTTTATATAATCTCATTTTATGCATATTGAAATCATAGCACACAAATTACAGTATAATATCTTATTAGTATTCCAAATGAGAATTCTACAGTTCTACTTTGCCCAGGTAAAATTGACATATTTATAAAAATTATTTTGCTTATTAAAAATAATCTCTTGCCGGGTGTGGTGGTGCACGCCTTTAATCCCAGCACTCTGGAGGCAGAGGCAGGCATATTTCTAAGTTTGAGGCCAGCCTGGTCTACAAAGTGAGTTCCAGGACATCCAGGGCTATACAGAGAAACCCTGTCTCGAAAAACCAAAAAAAAAAAAAAAAAAAAGAAATCTCTTTATATCTGTGTCAGGGTTCAAGAATTATGATCAATTTACTTGTTTTTGGCTTATTTTCCAAAGTAACTGTTCCATTTTTTACTTGCTTCATTTTCAATGCTTCTTATAATATATTTAACATATTCTTTAATCATTTATTCTCTATGTAGACATTCATTTGATGAATATATAGGAATGATCAACTAAGTTACAGTGACTCTTTAGGAATTAGTGATAAAAAGTGAACAAAGTTTACAGAATCTTAAGATGTGGTGTCTTTGTAAATCCATGTGCATAAAATTTAGATGAAAAATAAATGTTACTATGTTAAGAAGGAAATATTGAAGGAGAAGTAATGAAAAGGATAATATATCAACATATCATCTCCAATTCTCAAACTTTAGAGCAGCCATACAAACATCACTGGGATGACATCTAAGTGAAAAATGTCACATGGTTATGGAGCTAGGACGTCCTGAAGAAAGAAGGTGTACACAGAATCAAAATAAAGTGAGCCTTACAGATCAGAATGGCTAAGGGAGGACAGCAGAAAATATTCTAGATTCTTTAATTTTCTAAGATTTTTTAGAAGTATTTGGAATTTCCTAGAGCTTTATAGAATTTTCTAAAATCTGGAAGGTAGATGTAGGTATAGAGATTAGAAAAGACGGAAACTTGTAGTTCAGTGGAACCCTTGTGAGGGATTGTATATCCATTTTAATTGGATTTTTGTATATTTTCATTTTAACATAATTAGATTATTTCTATGGACAAAATATAAATTAGATTTTTTCAATAAGTTTAAGTTTGATAGCATTTTGTGTTTGCTTTATAGAGTTTGTGAATTATACAGAATGAGAAATAGATGGCTGAATAGATACATGTGATAGGAAAAAATGTTATTTCATTTGTGTTAAATTTCTTCAATATTGCCATTTTGACCCAGCTGTTGTGTACAACACTGACCTTGTATTATTAGATGTACACTTCTGTTAATATTCTGTCTCTTTCTCACACCATCAACAAGATGTCAGGCTTGCTGAGCATGGAACTAAGATCTTGGAAATAGGGGTGATAACTCTTGCATCTACAACTTGCTGCTTCTTTTCTCACTGTGAATTGATCTTGTCCAACATGGTTTTGCTCCTTTTAAAAATATTTTTTTTCCATAGCAATTCATCATGTTGCTGAATTTGTAGTTATGTTAGGTTTGGTTCAGTGTTTGTTGTGTTTTCTGTTTCTTTGGTTTGGTTTCCAGAATAAAAGAACATTAAAGGTATTGAGAACATGCCATCACATGTTTAGTGGAACTTCTCATTAGTACTATGTGAGGGAAAGAATATTTTATGATTACTTAATTGATGTCTGCACAGATTAGCATAATATCAATATGTGTGACTTGGTGAATATCCACAAAATGAGAAAGTTCCCAACATATACACATGTAGAACACCAAAGACTTAGAAGCCTTCTCTACCAGCCTTCCTAGCCTAGAATATACTCTAACACCTTTCCTTTTGCATTTGGTGATTCTATTGTTAAGCCTTCTCCAACCCTTTGACTTTGAATTTTATAATTAGAAAAATAAATCATAAATGAACTACAATTACTTTTTGCCTTTTCATTTCCTTATGTACAGAAGCATTTTTGTTAAGGAATGATACGTCTAGTGACACTGTTGGAATCTGCTTGACTTCCTGTATATAGCTCAATTATAGGAAAAGGAGATGTGGTCCAATGTGAAACAAACACTTTAATGATTTCAGGGTTGAACCAGTGCTGTCAAACACTTTGCCAGGCATTACCCCTAAAGTGCTATTACTTACACATACTTTATAACTGGTTATTGCTCTTGGAAGGCCATAATGGATGAGTTCCATGGACTTGAAATAGGGTAGAATTTACATGGAGATCCTTGAGAAATTTCTTTGTATTTAGATGTGATATTCTGGAAACTGAGATGTCTTCTTATATGCCTTCATCATTATCGCAGTCACAGTCTTACCAAGTATCCTGTTGTTTGTTTGTTTGTTTGTTTGTTTTTATTTTAACTGCACGATTGTACACTCAGCTCAGACTTTTAGGTAATGAAAAGCATAATGTGGTGTTTCTAAAGTGCTTCAAACTTTACATTTAAAGGTACTGATTATTTTGCTCCCACCAGGTCAAAGAAGTCTGCTTCACTGATGACCTGATGGGCCTTTTTATAAGATCCCACTGATACACAAATGGATAAAAAACACAGTGGCATGCTGGATTTGACTTGTGCCTTCCTTTCCAGTCTTATCTATTTCATGTTGCCTTTGCCCAACTTCCAATCCATGAGCTAGAATTCAGGTGACATATTCAGGCTCAGTGTCACAGCAAACATGTCCTTCTTTAATTTCTTAAAGGGAGAAAATTAGCTAGTCTGGATTAGTTGATGAAGACACAATTCAACAGCTTCCACAATCGGAAAGAGAGCCTCTTCTGGCCTGAACCAGCACCAGCCCATCTTGGGCCGGAACTAGGCAGGCAGTTCCACGGTCTCCAGAGGACTCTCCACCCCACAGTTGCCATACCATGCCCAGGATCTTAGAATCACACTGAGTGGAACACAACATCTGTTCCAACTGAGCCAGGGTGCCTGGGGACAGCTAGAGCACAGAAACAGGAACCTTGCCCGATAAGTGACTCAGGTTCCTTCCAGTCAGCTCTGGTCTACCTTGGTTTAGAACTTGGCAGAAAGCCCCACAGTCCCCAGAGGAGGTACCACTTTCAGGCACTCTAACATGCCCAGGATCTTATGATCTCAGGATCCCAGGATCCCAGATGCTTGGCCATACCAGGATCTCAGGGTCTCAGAGGAAGTTTAACTGCCAAGAACTCTGATACACCCAGAATCTCACAATCACAGGATCACAAAGAAAGCTGGACTCTGAGTAGTTCTGACTCAGCTTGGACTACTGGAAGGACAGGCTCCAATCAGATATGTCCAGGGAAGGAGCCCTTGGAATAATAAGACAGTGGGGAGCAAGCACAAGAACAGAAGCAACAGAAACAAAGGGCACCTGGCATCATCAAAACCCAACTCTCCTACCATAGCAAGTCCTGGATACACTATGACACCAGAAAAGCAAGATATGGATCTAAAATCACTTCTCACAGTGATTATGGAGGACTATAAGAAGGAAATATATAACTCCCTTAAAGAAATATAGGAGAACACATCCAAATAGGTGAAAGAATTGAACAAAACCATCCAGGATCTAAAAACAATAAAGAAACAGAATAAAATAAAGGAAGTAAAGGAATAAATAAAGGAAGTAGAAACAATAAAGAAATCAGAAAGGGAGACAACTCTGGAAATAGAAAAACTGGGATTGAAGTCATGAGTCAAGCATAACAAACAGAATAGAAGAGATAGAAGAGAGAATCCAAGGGGCAGAAGATACCATAGAAAACATTAATACAACAATCAAAGAAAATGCAAAATGCAAAAAGATAATAACACAGAATATCCAGGAAATCCAGATCATAATGAGAAGACCAAACCTAAGAATAATAGGTTTAGATGAAAATGAAGATTTCCAACTTAAAGGGCCAGGAAATATATTCAACAAAATTGTAGAAGAAAACTTCTTGAACCTAAAAAAGAGATTCTCATGAACATACAAGAAACCTACAGAACTCCAACTAGTTTGGATCAGAAAAGGAATTCCTCCTCTCGCATAATAATCAAAACACCAAATGCACAAAACAAAGAAAGAATATTATAAGCAATAAGGGAAAAAGGTCAAGTAATATATGAAGGCAGAACTATTAGAGTTATACCTGACTTCTCCCTAGAGACTATGAAAGCCAGAAACTCCTGGACAGATATCAAACAGACCCTAAGAGAACACAAATGCCAGCCCAGGCTATTATACATACCCAGCAAAACTCTCAATTACCATAGATGGAGAAACCAAGGTATTACAAGACAAAACCAATTTTACACAATATCTTTCCACAAATCCAGCCCTTCAAAGGATAATAAAGGGAAAACTCAAATACAAGGAGGGAAACTAAGCTCAAGAAAAAGCAAGAAAGTAATCTTTCAAGAAACCTAAAGAAGATAGCCAATTGAACAGAATTCCTAATATAACAACAAAAATAATAGGAAGCAACGATGACTTTTCCTTAATATATCTTAATAACAATGGAATCAGTTCCCCAATGAAAAGACATAGACTAACAGACTGGTTACATAAGGAGGACCCAACATTTTGCTGCATACTGGAAAACTATCACAGGGACAAAGACAGACATTACCTTAGAGTAAAACGCTGGAAAACAATTTTCCAAGGATATGGTCCCAAGAAACAAGCTAGAGTACACCCATTCCAATATCGAATAAAATCGAATTTCAACCGAAAGTTCTCAAAAAAAGATAAGGAGGGACACTACTTACTCATCAAAGTTAAAATTTACCAAGAAGAACTCTCAATGCTGATCATCTATGCTCGAAATGCAAGAGCATCTACATTCATTAAAGAAACTTCGCTAAAATTTAGAGCACACATTACAACAATATTGGAAGATTTCAATACCCGACTCTCATCAGTGGACAGATCCTAGAAACAGAAACTAAACAGTGACACAGTTAAACTAACAGAAGTTATGAAACAAATGGATTTAACAAATATCTATAAAACATTTCATCTTAAAACAAAAGGATGTACCTTCTTCTCAGTACCTCATGTTACCTTCTCCAAAATTGATTATAAAATCAGTAACCAAACAGGCCTAAACAGATAGAAAAGTATTGAAATAATCACATGCACCCTATCAGATCACCATGGACTAAGGCTGATATTAAATAACAACACAAATAATAGAAACCCCACATACACGTGGAAGCTTAATAACAGCCTACTAAATAAAAACTTGATTAAGGAAGAAAAAAATAAATTAAAGACTTTTTAGGGTTTAATGAAAATGAAGCCACAACATACCCAAACTTATGGGACACAATGAAAGCAGTTCTAAGAGGAAAACTCATAGCTATGTGTGCCTCCAAAAAGACACTGGAGCAATCATACACTAGCAGCTTGGCAGGCACCTAAAAGCTCTAGAACAAAAGAAAGCACATTCACCAAACAGGAGTAGAAAGCAGGAAATAATCACACTCAGGGCTGAAATCAACAAAGTGGAAACAAAAAGAACTATACAATCAGAAACCAAACCAGGAGCTGTTTTTTTTTTTTTTTTTTTTTTTTTTTTTTTTTTTTTTTTTTTTTGAGAAAATCAACAAGATAGATAGACCCTTAGCCAGCCTAGTTAAAGGGCACAGGAACAGTATCCTAATTAACAAAATAAAAAATGAAAATGGAAATATAACAACAGAATCTGAGGAAATCCAAACAATCATCAGATCCTGTTACCAAAGCCTATACTAAACAAAACTGGAAAACATGGATGAAATGGACAATTTTCTAGACAGATAACAGGTACCAAAGTTAAATCAGGATAAGTTTAACTATTTAAATAGTCCCATATAACCTAAAGAAATAGAAACATTCATTAATAGTCTCACAACTAAAAAAAAAAAAAAAAAGCAAAGGACTAGATGGGTTTAGGGCAGAGTTCTATCAGACCTTCAAAGAAGACCTAATTCCAATTCTCCTCAAACTATTCCACAAAACAGAAACAGAAGGTAATCTTCCCAATTTGTTCTATGAAGCCACAATTACTCTGCTACCTAAACCACACAAAGACCCAACAAAGAAAGAGAACTTCCGACCAATATCCCTTATGAAAATTAATGCAAAAATACTTAATAAAATTCTTGCAAAACAAATTCAAGAACACATCAAAATGATCATCCATCATGATCAAGTAGACTCTATCCCAGTGATGCAGGGATGGTTCAATATATGGAAATCCATCAATGTAACCCACTATATAAACAAACTCAAAGACAAAAAAAAACATATGATCATCTTGGTAGAAGCTGAGAAAACATTGAACAAATTCCAACACACATTCTTGGAAAAAGTCTTGAAAAGATAAGGAATTCAAGCCTCATACCTGAACATAATAAAAACAATATACAGCAAACCAGTAGTGAGCATCAAACTAAGGAGAGAAACTTGAAGCAATTCCACTAAAATCAGGGACTAGACTAGGCTGCCCTTCCCCCCCCCCACAGCTATTCAATACAGTACTTGAAGTCCTATCCAGAGCAATTAGACAACAAAAGGAGGTCAAGGGGATACAAATTGCAAAGGAAGAAGTCAAAGTATCACTATTTGCAGATGATATGATAGTATATTTAAGTAACCCCCAAAATTCCACCAGAGAACTTCTAAACCTGATAAATAGCTTCAGTGCAGTAGCTGGATATAAAATTAAGTCAAACAAATCAGTGGCCTTTCTCTACACAAAGGATAAACAGGTTGAGAAAGAAAATAGGGAAACAACACCCTTCACAATAGTCACAAATAATATAAAATACCTCGGTGTGACTCTAACTAAGGAAGTGAAAGATCTGTATGATAAGTCTTCAAGACTCTGAGGAAAGAAATTGAGGAAGATCTCAGAAGATGGGAAGGTCTCCAATGCTCATGGATTGGCAGGATTAATATAGTAAAAATGGCTATCTTGCCGAAAGCAATCTACAGATTCAATGCAATGCCCATCAAAATTCCAACTCAATTCTTCACGGAGTTAGAAAGGCAATTTGCAAATTCCTCTGGAATAACAAAAATCCTAGGATAGCAAAAACTATTCTCAGCAATAAAAAAAAAAAAAAAACTCTTGTGGTCCCTATGCCTGCCCTCAAGCTGTTGACTACAGAGCAATTGTGATAAAAACTGCATGGTACTGGTACAGTGACAGACAGGTAGATCAGTGGAATAGAATTGAAGACCCAGAAATAAACCCACACACTTATGGTTACTTGATCTTTGACAAAGCAGCTAAAACCATCCAGTGGACAAAGGACAGCATTTTCCACAAATGGTGCTGGCACAACTGGTGGTTATCATGTAGAAGAATGTGAATTGATCAATTCTTTTCTCCTTGTACAAAGCTAAAGTCTAAGTGGTTCAAGGAACTCCACATAAAACCAGAGATACTGAAACTTATAGAGAAGAAAGTGGGGAAAAGCCTTGAAGTTATGGGCACAGGGGAAATATTCCTAAACAGAACAGCAATGACTTGTGTTATAATATCAAGAATTGACAAATGGGACTTCATAAAATTGTGAAGCTTCTGTAAGGCAAAAGACACTGTCAATAATACAAAAAGAACACCAATAGATTGGGAAAGGATTTTTGCCAATCCTAAATCTGACTAGGGACTAATATCCAATATATACAAAGAACTCAAGAAGCTGGACTCCAGAAAATTAAATAGCCACATTTAAAAATGGTGTGCAGAACTAAACAAAGAATTCTCAACTGAGGAATACTGAATGGCTGAGAAGCACCTGAAAAAATGTTCAACATCCTTAATCATCAGGGAAATGCAAATCAAAACAACCTTGAGATTCTACCTCACACCAGTCAGTGTAGCTAAGATCTAAATCTCAGGTAAAAGCAGATGCTGACGAAGATGTGGAGAAAGAGGAACACATCTCCATTGCTTGTAAAAGTACAAGCTTTTAAAACCACTGTGGAAACAGGTTGTTTTTCAGAATATTGGACATAGTTCTAATGGAAGATACAGCAATACCACTCCTGGGCATATGCCCAGAAGATGCTCCAAACTGTAATAAGGACACATTCTCAACTATGTTCATAGCAGCCTTATTTTTAATAGCTAGAACCTAGAAAGAACCCCAATGTCTTTCAACAGAGGAAAGGATATAGAAAACGTGGAACATTTACACAATGGAGTGCTACTTAGCTATGAAAAACAATGAATTCATGAAACTCTTAGATAAATGGATGGATTTGGAGATTATAATCCTAAGTGAGGTAACCCAATCACAAAAGAGCACACATAACACACTCTCACTCATATGTTCATATTATCCCAGAAGCTCAGAATATCCAAGATACAATTTGCAAAACACATGAAACTCAAGAAGATGGAAGAACAACGTGTGGATATTTTGATCCTTCTTGGACAGGGGAACAAAATACCCATGGAAGGAGTTTCAGAGACAAAGTTCAGAGCAGAAACTGAAGGCATGACTATCCATAGACTGCCCCACCTTGGGATCCAGCCTATAAACAACTCCCAAACCTGACACTATTACATATGCCAGCAAGAGCTTGTTGAAAGGAGACTGATATAGCTGTCTCCTGTGAGGTTATTCTGGTGCCTAATACAGAAGTGGCTGCTCACAGTCATCCGTTTGGTGGAGCATAGGGTCCCCAATGAAGGGGCTAGAGAAAGTACCATAAGAGCTGAAGGAATTTGTAGCCCCCTAGGAGTAACAACAATATGAACTAACCAGTAACCCGAGAGTTCCCTGGGACTAAACCACCAATTAACGAAAACACACAGAGAGACTCATGGCTCTAGCTGTAAATGTAGCTGTGGATAGCCTATATGTCATCAATGGGAGGAGAGGCCTTTGGTTCTATGTCCCAGTATAGGGGAATACCTGGGACAGGAAGCATGATGGATGGGATGCGTCATGAGAGGATAGGAGATTTTCAGAGGGGAAACTAGGAAAAGGGATAACATTTGAAATATAAATAAAGAAAGTATCTAATAAAAAAAAGAAGAAAGCCTCTATAGGAGTCTTCCCTGTCCAACAGTAACACAATAGAGAGCATGTAAATAGTTTGCTGGTCTGATAGAGGGTGTGCAATGTCAGAACAAAGCAGAAGCAATTCTTTCTTAGACAATGGACTGTTCATGCTTTATGAAATAGCTAGAATTTTTTACACTAGAGGGTATGTAATGCCAAAGTGTGTTAACACTTAGCACAGTGCCCAGAGCACTGGAATATCTGCTCACTACCACATGATTTCAGTTTTTCACTGACTCTAAATGACATTTGCTGGTTGCATTGCCAAAGTTTAGCTGTAGACATGGATTATATTTTTCACCAGTTTCTTACTTCCTTAAGATACCTCTCTTTCTAGACTCTCTCAAATGAACTGAATTTTAGCTCTAGCATTGGTTTTGGTAAACCAAGTGAACATTAGGGTTTTCAAACATATGTGGTAATTACATATAGTGGCAAAACATCTCTGTCTTGAGGAATTCTCATATCAACTTATGAACTATTTGAACAGGAAAAGTAGAAAACACATAAAATCAAAGAGGCAAAAAATGTTGTCGTCCTGTCGTCCTGGCCTTTGCATTTGTCAACTGCTTAATGTAAAAGGATCACTAAGAAAGGTTATGATTAACTTCTAAATTTTATGTTTTCTTTTTTTTTTTCTTTGGTTTTTTGAGACAGGGTTTCTCTGTATAGCTCTGGCTGTCCTGGAACTCACTTGGTAGACCAGGCTGGCCTCGAACTCAGAAATCCGCCCGCCTCTGCCTCCCGAGTGCTGGGATTAAAGGCCTGCGCCACCAGGCCCAGCTAATTTTATGTTTTCTTGCTTCCAATACTAAGTTGTCATTGGAAATAGAAACAACAATAAAATTCATCAGCACTGTCAGATACTGAATGTATTATCGGATGTAAGGGCAGAGGCCAAAATCCCAAATAATGAGCGATTCTTTGTCACTTTTTGCATTTATTTGAAAAAATGGTAAGAAGTAAATGCTGCTTGCATAACAGCAAGTGTCTATGTGCACACTCTTTTCACAGCCTATGGCATTCAAAAGCAGCCTTCAGTTCTAGGAATTTTGCAAATGTCTATAAATTTTTTATTATGTTTTGTTTTGTATTTAATTATAGAAATTCTGAATGGCATTTATATCATGGAAAATATTCTATTGTAAAAGAATACATTTCAGTTAATCACCTGTTTGTAAGTTAAAAGTTATTAAATGCCATAGGAGAAAATCCAGATGGCTGGGAATATGTTTTTATAAAGTATGCAGTGTTTATGAGGAGGAAAAAATTCTAATATTAAATTTGTATCACCTACAAGTATTCAATTTAAACAATAATGGTTTTACTTTGTAACTGATTAAATATTTCATAAGATTCTTTCATATGCTGGCACTGTGCCAAAGGACTCAAGACCTCATTCATTGTAAATACTGATGATTCATTACAATAACTCTTGGAGGAATTTAACTGTAGACACTCTGGAAAATAAAAATGAAAACTAGGAGTATTCTCTCAAAGATTCATAATGCTAAGGAAGATAAAGCAATCAGATAGATCATACAGTTCAAACAATGGGCTAATGTTGAAAGAAATGAAACACTCAAATCACTTGCATGAAAGTGAAGGTCTGACTTTGTAACACAATTTATTCTATCAACAAGCCAAATAATCAAAGGAACATTGTTACAGATCAGTTGTTAAAACAAAGTTCCTGGGTAGGTTATACATAAAGATATAGATAGATAGATAGATAGATAGATAGATAGATAGATAGATAGATGATAGATGGATAGATGGATAGATAGATAGATAGATAGATGATAGATGGATAGATAGATAGATAGATAGATAGATAGATAGATAGATAGATAGATGATAGATCTAAATATAGAAATAGATAAAGATATCCATTGAAGATAGTCCCTTGTCTTTCAGAAGTGGATTTGGACTAATAGGTTTCCAGTGATGGTGGAAGCAGGAGGCCAGGTGTATGTGTTGTGAGAAAGAAAAGATCCAAGAGGTCCTATTTACCATCTAAACCACCTGATTATGTAATGGCTCATCCTCAAAGAGAGTTTTACAAAGTAAATACATAAGTTAAACTGATTCAACCTAAGCCCTCCCATAATGTCTCATGTCCCACCTACCACATTGGGAATCAAACTCCAGCAATAGATTTGATGTAAGCACAATATTCTCAAACCATAAGAGATCAAAAAGACTCCAGTAGAAGGAGCTAAGTTAAGGAAAGGAGCATTTAGGTTAGTGAAATAATGAATTCTTTGCCAAACTACACACAGAGTGCTGAAGTCAACTATGTTACTAATCTTGAAGATAGTAAGTATTAACCAATATTAATAATTGAAGACATTTATAAGAGGTGACCAAGGGAGTGAGAAATTTTAGTGGTATTAGATATAATGGTTGGATGAAGGTCTGAAGATGTTCATCCTAATTGATAATTAAGAGAAGTGTGATGTCTGTCCTTCTGCATTGAGCGCACTTGGTGCTGTGAAAGAAGGATTACTTGTGTTCTATATAATTCCATTAGTGTTGCTTGTTCCACAGCAAAGATTTAGAAGGACGGTCATCACTGTAACCAATAAGCTTTCTAGCAGAAAAAAAAACCTGGAAGTGTTAGAACAGTCCTCAAAAGGAAGGTCTATATGTAATGTAGTATCTGGGTGTGTATAGCAGTGCCACTAAAGCTCACCTCTTATACAAGCAGAACCATATTCTCTACTTAAATGCCCCCAAGCTCTCTGTCCTCACATTTAATAAGAAAACTGTTACACATCCAATTCTTAGGGCTATTTTCAACATTTAATTAAATACTAGATCTGAAATGTTCCATAAAGTTAACAAACCAAAGGCTGAACAATGTCTTAACAGCCATTAAAGACTTAAATCATTCCAGACCTGCACAAGATATCACAGGCCTGTCAAGATTTCTTCACAGATGTGGTAAAGGCCAGGAGACCCATTCCTGGGGTCATGAGTCCCCAGTTCTGGAGGGACTGCTAGCAATGCATGGCTATTGAGAGAAGAGATGGGATTGTCTTCAGTAGTGCAGCCACAGGTATATTGTCCTCAGCCCACTAAACCTGCAAGCAAAACCCATAAAAAGTAAGTGAAAATTCAATGGAACACACATTCACACACACACACCAGAAAAATAGAAATCAAAACAAACAAGCAAAAGACAATACAACCAAAAATACCCCAAGCAGGCAGACTGAAACAATAAATTTGCAAAAGTACCACTTAGTTTGTATTGTATTGGCCAAACACTACAAGGCTTGGCGCCTGGTTTGAAGTGTAGAAAATATACTCAGTGAAACTCCATTGGAGGAAACTGAATTTTTTCTTTGCCAGCAGTTATTAATTGCAAATAACTTTTTGGTTAAAGATACCAGCTCATCTCCACTTTCCCCTCTCAATGTTAGGATTCCATCTAGCTTGAACCAATGCAATCATTGTATGTGTGGTCACAGTCTCCATGAGTTAATATGCACAACAGACCTCTGTCAGAAAAACACATTTTGTTTGAGGAATCTATCATTTCTAACTCTTAAAACTTAATGCCTCCTTTTCTTGGATAGGCACAAGAGCCTTTAGGGGAGGACCTAAATGAAGACATCCCATATAAGATTGATCACGCCTATGTCACTCACTCTCTATACATTGCTTTTATATTGGTCTTTGTGTTAGTTCTACTGCAAGAAGAAGTTTACCAAATGAAGAGTGAGTGACATTATAATCTATAGGAATAGCATTGTGTCATGAAGAGTCACTTTTATACTACTATAAGTAGTATAACAGTAGTAGTAGCTTTGCCCCAGGATCCCAACCTAGTTGGTATCGAGTTCTTCGTCATTTAGTAATGTAAAGTATGGGTTAAATCTCATGCAATCAGAAATTGGTTTGTTACTCCCATAACATTTGTGCCACCATTATACTAGCATATTTTACCAGCCAGTCATTGTTTTAGGTCACAGGGTTTGGAGCTGAGATTCATTACAATTCTCTTTCTGCTCTGGTAGTTTGCAGAGTACTGTCTAATACCACAAATGTTTGTTAGTGAGGGTGAAGCTTCTAAAAAAGAATAAAAAAAATTAAAAGTATGTATCAATGGCTTAGGCTTGATCAGAGATCTGGTTCTAATTCTTTTATTCAAGAGAAAAGAAGATATGAAAGATAAGGGAATTAAGAAAGTAACATTTTATGATTGAGTGAAAGTGTACCATTAAGTTAAAGACATAAAGCAGGGTCAGAGAAACAAATGCTTTAGACTTGTAGAAGAAGACAAAGTCCCAAGCAGCCAGGCAAGGTGAGAGTTCTGTGTACTACCAAGAATCACACTGCTACATATATGTCAAAAATTAATTAATTAATTATACTTTTTGATATTTCTTTGTTAAAGAATTCTCTTCAGAAATTTAGATTGTATTTTATTAAGATATAAAAAGAGTTGAAGGTATAGAAGTAACTGAATTACAAATGAGTGACGGGTTTATCTGTTATCAAACACTAATTTCTAATAAATTAGGAGTAGTTTCAGAAAAGACACTGTGCAGAAGAACAGGAAAAATAATTTGGAAAATATTTTATATTAGAAGGAAATATCTTCAGTGAGTGAGTGGTCATGACACTTCAGGGGGAGGAGGAGGAAGAGGGAAAGAGGAGGAGGAGGAGGAGGAGGAGGAGGAGGAGGAAGAAAGAGAGGAGGAGGAGGAGGAGGAGGAGGAGGAGGAGGAGGAGGAAGAGGAGGAAGAGGAGAAAGAAGAGTGAATATTCAGTAGATCATTGTTGGCTTAATATACATTTTTCTTAAGAAAGTATAGTTTGTTTTATAATGATTGATACACAGAGACCATAACTTAGAACCAGATGTATCCTTGTCTAGGGTCTTTTCATTTCTAGGTTCTATCTATGGACTAAACTTCGAAATACAAAAGAGAATTGGTATGAAATACAGATATAAATATGCAGTCTAAATAAGAATCAGTTTTCTGGCTTCATTATTACCTCTGGTTCTAGTTATATATTTTCATGAATCCAGAGAGTATTATTCAGTAATGTTTTGTATAGGCAGCGTTTGTTTCTCTTTTTTCCACTTGACTCAGTTTCTCTGATCACATGTCCTTCATGAATAGCTGTCTTTCACTGATGTATAAATCTCTTTCCTTCTAAAGTATGTTAGCAAAACTTTCTTGATGGAAATCACCCTTAGTATTTACTTTACATGACATGCTTTTATTTCACCCTTGTTCTCAAAAGAATTGCTTACTAGCTATACAATTCTAGCTGAAAGCTCATACTTAAAATCTATCCATAGCTAGTATTTCAATGTTTCCTCATATCTGTTGCTGCTGGTAAAAACTTAGCTGCCATTCTGAATGTTTTGTCTTAACTGGTGATCTTATTTCCCCCCACTAGGTGAGTTGTACATTTAAACTTTCAGTGTCATTGTGTACAAAAACATATTTTGTATATTTGCTCTTGGATTTCTTCCTCTGCCTTTGAAATATAAAAATTTGCTTTGCTAGATCTTAAAATAATACATTTGTTAGCAATTGATATTCTCTATATACTAGGTATATTTACAAAATGAGGATCCTTATTGTTATCTTACAGGGATTTTTTTTCTAAATTTTTCATTGCATGTTTACCCATTCTAGTAGCATAGTTTCTTCATCTTTCTTTTCACTTTGATGGTTAAAATTTCTACTCAAGTTTTAATTATTATAATTCCAAAAACATATTGTAAGTTCATAAAGTACAGGCAGTCTGGATTAAGAGATATTGCAAGCATTGAATCTGTATTTAAATTTTAAAATTTGCTATCAGTAAAATTGTACAAGAATATCTTTTGGATTATTTTATGATGATCATGCATTAAAATGCTTGTATATAGTTTGTTAAAATACATTAAAACAATGATTTTTAGTGTGGTTAAACTTTAAATTATGTTTGTGGCTCATGGAACATTTGCAGTAGAAAGCATGTTAGCTTTACGTAACTCTTGTGGGTTTCCTGGGATGATGCAGTATGCTGGGAATAATATTGTTAAAAAGAAACATTATTTCATACACTTGGAAAGGAAATGAAAAACAAATTCTGTTAACAGACTCTATAACTCTTCCCCCAGAATTTGATTTAGTAGGAGATGGCCTTAATTTTGTTTCTATTTACAAATATAAGAATTTCCTTAAAAACATCTAGAAATGTAGGTCCTCAGACATCAGGGATAAAAAGTAAAACACTCAATGGTGATTAATATTTATTCATAGAAACAAATGCTAAAATACTAAAGCTTCTAAGACTTTGAATAGTATGTTCCAACATGTATGACTTTTAAATTAAGGATCTGTTCCATATGTGAGCTAAAAATATATTCTACACTGAAATGATGGATACCAAAGGCTGGCAATAGCAGAAGAAAAAGAATCTGTGGGAGGAATCATTAATGTGTGATCTGAATTTCAATTGGGTAATTGCAGGAAGTTTTGTTCATCTATGGCATATTAGCAAAACTGCAAGTAACAAAACTGGATTGTGCATTTAAAGAGCTGTGCAAAAGGAGTTTGAGAGTTTATACCATAAATAAGTGAGAAATACTTGAGAGAGTTTAATTAGTACATGTTACATAATATGTGAGTGTATTAAAACATTACTTGGTATTCTATTACTATGTATGGCTTTGTGTTTGAACTAAAGAAGTTTCAACAACTGGAAAAATATTAGAAAGAAGGTAGGCCTCATGTTAAGTAAGAAATACATATATAAATTATTTAAACAAAATAATTCTGAACTAGAATGATGACTGTATACTTATATACATCTGTANATATGTATATACATATATACCTCTGTACATCACTTATTTATATTACATACACACATATAGATGTATAAACATTTGAAGGTAAAGAAATAGTTGGTACTTGTTTGCCAGGCATGGTGGCGCACACCTTTAAACCCAGCACTTGGGAGGCAGAGGCAGGTGGATTTCAGAGTTCGAG
>NC_034598.1:4431368-4432406 GCF_900095145.1 Mus pahari | reverse complement strand
TGTGTGTGTGTGTGTGTGTGTGTGTGTGTTTGTCGTATTGTTGTTGTCATTTTAGTTATATAAACTATTAAAAGAGAGGCAGACCAGGAAGTTGGTGATAAACAAAAGCCAATATTTTACTATTTGCACAATTTAACATGTACAATTTTACATTAGATTTACTCAACTAGAATGCAGCTTTTTAATGACTAAAAGTGCATATAGTTTCCAATAAATTTAAAGTTTTTGCATTTTACAAACTTTGCTCAGTTAATATTATGATTGATTTGCTCTACAATAAAATACACCACCTCAAATTTCATGGGAGTGGTGTCCATTCTTTTCTGAATGGTCTGGGGTAAGAGATTAAAGATACAATACCAAACTGTAAGTGTCTTGAAAGAATAACTCTTGCAGGGGAAATATATAGGAAAGAAACCTAGTAAATAGCCAAAGGGAAGACAAGTAAGAAAGAGCCATTTTGAAGCCATATGTGTAACAGAGTCCCCCCAGAATCCTTTGTGAGAACAAAATGATCTTGCAAAGCATGAGTAACCCAATTTATTCATCACATTTTCATTACTACTGAACAGACAGGCTGACATCTTGGTCAGTTCATATATGCTTGGTCATTCTTGTATAAAGAAAATGAAAACCATAGTAGTTATTGGAAGTAGAAAGCTAAGGGAAAAAGCTTGAAAATAGACCTAAATTTTTACTTAGTTTTGAAACTTGCCTTTGACAGCAATGGTTTGTAAGAACAGTTCTTACTGAGTCAGTGACAGAATCAGGGGTTGGGCTAAAGAAGCACCTCATAGACATAAACAATAGGTTTTGTAGGACATGAAGGAACAAGGACTCATTCACATACTTGTGGTTCAATATTCTATCTCCTAACCTAATCTTTCAGGGACTAGAAAATCAATTACCTAGTCAGAAAACTTAATTACTGTCAAGTCAATTTCTTTCTTTCTTTCTTTCTTTCTTTCTTTCTTTCTTTCTTTCTTTCTTTCTTTCTTTCTTTCTTTCTTTCTTTCTTTCTTTTTTTTTTTTCTTTTT
>NC_034598.1:4420531-4430371 GCF_900095145.1 Mus pahari | reverse complement strand
TAGCTGTCTTCAGACACTCCAGAAGAGGGCGTCAGATCTTGTTACGGATGGTTATGAGCCACCATGTGGTTGCTGGGATTTGAACTCTGGACCTTCGCAAGAGCACTCGGGAGCTCTTATCCACTGAGCCATCTCACCAGCCCCTCATTTACATACTTTAATTTCACTCCTATATGTTACATACCTCAAATGATGCTCTTATAGCTTTTTAATACTTTATTTTCATATAATACATCACTTACTAAGATTTAATGTTTTCATTATGCAGTTGTCTTTAAAAACTTTTCTGCAACTTATATTTTCCTGAAACTAACATTTTGCATGAAAATGTTGTGTCCAGTTTCTAAAGATATATGAGAAGTATACTTTATATTTCTAATGATTTGTTTATGAAAAACATGTAGTGACATATGATATACTAGATATTTATCCATAAATATTATTTGTAAAATACTAACAATGCTTTTAACAATTTATTATCACTACAATATTACACATTTTTCATGCATTTTAATTGATCAAAAGGGCAAGAAGAGTGAAACTGGAAAAGGGTCCATTTTTCTTCCATGCGTTTGAAGAGCAAAGCCTGCTGACACAGACACGAAGCTTCATGATGTTTACACGACCTACAAGACACTTTGATCCTGACCAGCTCTAGGTGGTGGAAATCAATCAAAGTCCATTTCAATAAACACCAGCAACCTCTGGGTTAACATTTTTGTACTCCACCTTTCAATTCCCAAGAGGGACAAAGTCTAGGCTGAGTGTAGCATTATACCTAATTTCTTTTACAGTGATAATCACAGTTGTTAACATTCATTAATTTATTTAACAATATATTGAACCCCAACTCTGTACACAAAAGCATGAAGAAACCAAGAATGTTTGCCCAAGATAGACTACTATCTCATGAAGATTACTTTGTACTGTGGAAGAAAGGCAAAGAGTAGGTAAATAGATAATTGATGTTTAGGAGGTAGGAGTAATACCTCCTCTGAGGGAGCATCACTCTCAATACAAGGAAAGCATGCTGGTGAAGCTGGACAGTAGTGAGCGCTGTGGCGAGTGGGTAGGGCGTCTATTGTAGATGGTGAGTCCCAGGTTAAGCAATGATTTGCCATATGGAAAGCAATTTTATGTTTAGTCTACTTCAGTGTCAAACCACTGGAGGGCTAGAGTGATGGGAAATTAATCACATTTATCCCTTTGAACTCTAAAATCTAAGAGGGAATCTGTATAAAAATGAATCCTAATTAAAATGGCAAATTATATTATTCAAGAACATAAGAAGATATCACCTGAGTTACATTTTATAAAACCCTCCAACATTTTTTGTCCATAAATTAATCTGCTGGAATACGGCATATTGATTTACAGGTTTACATGGTATGTAATCTATTTTGATGATACTCATTCCCTGCTTCTACTTATTACCTTCTCTCATTGCCTCTGGACCTTGAATTCTTTTCTAATATGTTCCCTAACTATGTGCATGCAAGTGTGCATGTATGTATTTGTGTGTGTGTGTGTGTGTGTTTGTGTTTGTGTGTGTATGTATGTGTTTAAACTCAGTTTAATAAAAATATCTGACATGAACATGGATATGGAGTTACTAGATTTAGGACAACTTACCGGTCACTACAACTCTGAAAATCAATTACTGTTTCTCCACCAGCAGTCATTAACAGCTGATGGTTCCTAAGCTGGTGGTGGAGTCTCACAAGCTCTGCTACCTTTTACATAGCACGGCTAAGGTGAAGAAGGAGACTACTTAATTCATGATTGGGTTACGTGTTTGATGATGATACAAAATGATCCTGTGCTGGGGAGAGGAGGAAAAGGGGAGAGGAAAGGAGAAGGAAGACAGTTGCAGAGGAGGAATGGTTGGGGTGGGGACTAACTTCATTAGGTAGGAGCAAACAGTATATGCCTAAACTTCATTAGGTAGTGCATATAAGGTGACTTAAATAAAGATAAACTTCATTAGGTAGTGAGTTGTATTTCAAAATTCTAGAAACACGAGTTTTGAATCTTCTTAGCATAAAAAAGTAATGAATACTTGAGTAGGTGGGTAGGACTAACTGACATAAACATTACACAGTATGCATATGTCAAAACATCACATGGCACCTGTCTTAGTCAGGGTTTCTATTCCTTCACAAACATCATGACCAAGAAGCAGTTGGGGAAGAAAGGGTTTATTCAGCTTACATTTCCACACTGCTGTTTATCACTGAAGAAGTCAGGACTGGAACTCAAGCAGGTCAGGGAGCAGGAGCTGATTCAGAGGCCGTGGAAGGATGTTCTTTACTGGCTTGCTTTCCCTGGCTTGCTCAGCCTGCTCTCTTATAGAACCCAAGACTACCAGCCCAGAGATGGCACCACCCACAAGGGGACCCTCTCCCCTTGATCACTTATTGAGAAAATGCCTTATAGCTGGATCTCATGGAGGCATTTCCCCAACTGAATCTCCTTTCTCTGTGATAANTCCAGCTGTGTCAAGTTGAGACAAAACTAGCCAGCACAGCACCATTAGTATGTACCATTTTATGCTGTATTTACATATTAATATGAAATAAGAATAGTTTTTAAAGGTAGATGCAGGGCTGAGAGAAGACTCAGTAGTTAACAGTATGTACCACTCTTGCTGTTAGAGTCCCAGCACTGATGTAAGTTGCTTTAAAAATACTTGCAACTTAAGCTCTAGGGAATTTGACAACCTTATCTTGATTCTGTGTGTACTTAAATATCACACACACACACACACACACACACACACACACACACACACACAAATTCATATCTAAAACACACATAGCAAAACTACTTTTTTAAAAAACTTTTTATTGATTCTTTGTGAATTTCACTTCATGCACCTCAAACCCACTCATCTCCCTGTCCTTCCACATCTGCTCTCCACCTTTGTATCCTCCTCCCCATAAACAAACAAACAAACAAACAGCACCACCACCAACAACAAAAAAAACACATCTTGCTGTGAAAGATGTCATGTGTCATTGCATGTCCTACAGTATATTCCTTTACCCAAACAGCTTTACTTGCAAATGTTTATTGCCAATAAGTCATTGATCTGATTTTGAGGCCTCCATTTCTGCTACACCATCAGTACTGGATGTCCTGACTGGAACTTCTCTCAGATATCCTGTAGTTGCCTTGTTTCTGTAGCTTTGGTTCTGCACCACTGGCCCATTTATGTGCTGCAGCAGTTTATAGATGGAGTAGATGTTGGGCAGGTCAACTCAAAGCTCTGGATTTAGGTCTGGGGATAGATGAGTTGGTTTGCCCACTGGTGGTTCCTCACCCACCCCATCAGCTCTCCTGTGATGCCAAGGTGAAGGGTAGGGCCATATGTATTGTCAGGATCAGCTCTCCTACACTCACACTTCATGGCCAGCTCTCCTACACTCACACTTCATGGCCAGCTCTCCGGCACTGCTCCAATGAACGGTGCATCCCACTTATATTTATTCATGTGATTATTCAGGTAATCTGGGTGATGTTATGAGTCAACGCCATATTAATATCCTGTATCACAGATATCCTGCACTTTGTGGCCAACTTGAAGTCCCAGATCTGCACCTGGGTGGTAGCTGAGTTGATCAGCACACCAGCTCTTCTACACCCATGTTATGAGGACAAGCTCTCCAGTTCTTCTGAGGCAAGGGCAAGGCCAGCTTTACTGTGCTGCACAGGTGAGGTGCTGGGGCCCTGCTTGCCAAGTGCCCTTCTCTGCCCCCACAATTCAAGTGGTTGGCTCATATATTTTAGAGAACTTAGCTACCTTGATTCACATTATATGTAGATTACAAGTAAAGATGTAGAACTGAAATGATCAAAGAAAGGTAACACTGAGGTTTCTGTCCTGTGCACATGGAGAAGTGAATTATGGTAGGAGAAGCAAGTTTGAGAGTACCAAAGTAATCCTGGGATAGAAGTGTGTGTGTAGACCCATCAAGCAGAGCTGCATGGAGGGCCAGGGCTGGAGAAAGGCTGAAGCAAATGTGACACTTGTTTTGAGTGTAAGCTTACAGAGTCATCAGAAAACTTGGTAATCAAGACATGATATTTTCCCACTATTTTAAAGTATTTTTAAACTTAAAATCAACATAAAAGCCATTGGCAAGCACTTTAAAAAATTAACTGAACTTAAGGTTATTTAGTGATGTTAAATATACTGACACTAGAGCAAAGACACTAAAAATATCATTTACAGCTAATATTTAAAATGACTACATTCAAATCTTATATCAAAATATATGTATGTACTTAACATTTCAATGTACTAAATAGTTAACCAATATATACAAAATTACACACTTGTGCATACAGCAAGAACTCAAAAGTGGGATAAAGAGACTGATTTGTTAGTTTCTAACACTGCATCAAGCAATATATATTATTTGTACAACCATATATAAGAGAATATCTCCATCTTCACTGAGGAAGAGGCTGAAGTAAGACTGACCAACAACTCACACTTGTTCAGCAGCAGATGTGAAAGTCTCAGAGAAGTGTGAATCCATGTGTCATGCCATCTCCCAAAGAGCTGTGAGGCAATTTTCCATCATCTCTAAGAAATGAAAGAGAAATCCAACCCAAATATCTAATCTTTTAAATATATTTGGCATCTATAGATAGGAATTATAAAGCACTTATTCAATCAAGGAATCCTATCAGTTAAACATGAAAAAATCTTCCATATAAACATTTCAAGTGATATCTAATAACATTCCAGGAAAATCTAATCTTGTAAAAATAAATATGTAAATTTTACATAAACTCTATGTGCCCAATAATCATCACAATAATTCAAGGGAGAACATAGAATGCTAATATGTTATAAATAATATATATTTCAATAAAATAAAAGCAGAAAGCTTAATGATTTTCATATACATGAGAAATATCAAATAAAGTCATAAAAGAATATGTGCTTGTTACCTTTAATTTATTGAAAAGTTAAATGTACAGAAGGTTTTTTTATGTGATATATTATCAAAAAATCCTTATTCCTTATCTATGCTTTCTATACTTTGGTATTTTTCTGTCTTTAATTTTATAAAAAAAAAATTTCCACATGCCTCTCATTTAATGACATTTCTCTACTTTGCTTAGAACAAAGGAAAAACTTTTTCAGTTTTCCCTTAACCTGGTGGTTATAGCAGAAATTGCCTACTACCAGGGATTGAACCTATACCTTTATGCAGGCTAGGGAAGTACTCTATGAGCTACACTCTCTAGTGCTTGCAATCAAACTCTATTATTCTGGAGTAGTAGACTGTGGGTGGGGTGCAACATGAATTACTGAATAACACTTGATAGCAATTATACAAGATCTAAGAAACTATGCCTGTCAATTGGGGTGATTTCATTAGAGTTGAAATCAGATATGTCTTGTGAACCCAGAATTCTATGATGATGGAAGATGTAGTTAAAATGAAGGAGAAACAAAATCTGTTCCAGTAAACTATGATTTTTATAAGGAAGCAATGATACCACGCAGAAATGGACCATGGATAAGAGAATAGAAATCTTTGCAAATGATCAAATGAGGATAGCCACTGTTTGTAGTTTCTCCCAAGAAATATATTTTGCATTTATAGCATAAGTAAAGTTAAAACTCTATTAAAAACTATAGCACAAAAGGTAAGAGGTAGCAATGGATACATTACCCCTGGAGGGGAAGAAAATTCTTTTTTAAAGCAAACTTTTATTGGTTATTTGTGAATTCTATAGCCTACAACCCAACCCTGCTCATCCCCCCTTCCATTTGTACTCATCTTCCTCCTTTGCAATCTCCTCACAACAAAAATAAACCTGGTTGTGGAAGCCGTACTGTGTCACAGTGGGTCCCACAGTATACTCTTTTCTTCATACTTCTTTGGCAAATGTTTATTGCAATGAGTCCTCGGACTGGTACCACGATTTTTACTACACTGTCAGTACTGGATCCTAACTGGGACTACCTCCCTTATGTCATGTTGTTGCCTTATGCCATAGATATCCTGTAATTTTGGATCTGTAGGAGCAATCCCTTCATGTACTCCAGCAAGGAATGGAGATCAGCTGTGGGGAGAGGCAGGGAAGGAGAGAGAGGGATGGGAGTGAGGACATAAATCTTTGGGTGGTGTATCTCTAATGATTAGATGAAGAATTAGAACAGAAGGTACAGGGAGCCTATGGGGGTGACTCTACCTTAGATTTCTACCAGAGGTGGATATAAAGACTGAAATGGCCACCTCCTGTAGCCAGGCAGAACTTCCAGAGGAGAGAGGGTCACATCAATCCACCCACAAAATCTCCAACCCCAAATTTGTCTTGCCTTAGATATGCAGGGATAAAGAAGGAACGGAACCTCTGAGAGGTCCAACATGCAGCTGAAAGAATCAGATGCAGATTCATACACCCCCAAAATGGACAGAACCTGGGGAACTCTTGTGTTTGAATTAGGGAAAATCTAGAAGAAACTGAGGAGGAGGGCAACCCCATAAGAAGACTAGCAGTCTTAACTAACCAGAACCCCCAAGATCTCTCAGACACCAAGCCACCAACCGGGCAGCATATGTGAGCTGATATACAGCAGAGGATTGCCTGGTCTGGCCTCAGTGAGAGAAGAAGCTCCTAAACCTTGAGAGACTTGAAGCCCAAGTGAATGGGGAGGTCTGGTGGGGTCAGAGTAGTGTGGAGATATCCTCTTGGAAATGGGATGAGGAACAGTCAGAGGGTAGACCAGGAGGGGGACAACAACTGGACTGGAAAATTAATAATAATAATAATAATAATAATAATAATAATAATAATAAAAAAAGAGGGAACAGCAAAGCAATGACTGCCAACTTGAGCCCCATACCTTGTGAGAGAGTGAAGCCCTGACACTATTAATGATACTCTGCTGTGCTTGCAGACATGAACCTTAAATAAACTGTTCCATATTATTAAAATGAACTATTTTTTCAACATACATGAGGAATTTTATGTAAAATATTAAATCACTTCCCTATTTGGCTTCTGTTTTTCTAAATGTTTGGGTATGTATTTAAATTATTATTGTACAAATGGTTCTTCTCACATTTCACTTCATTATCATGAGATGTAAAGACCTGCAAGCATCTAACGCTGCGCATGTGAACAATCACTTTCTAATTTTGGGAACTCTACTTTTTTAAATATGTAGAAAGGATGCATTAGTACATATGCAATATGAGAAATAACTATACCTTAGACATCTGGACAATTTATTATTGGTTTTTGTCTTAATGTTAGAGTGTGTGTGTGTGTGTGTGTGTGTGTGTGTGTGTGTATTTGTGCATGCGCACAAGCAAGAGGGAGAGAGAGAGAAAGAGAGAGAGAAAGAGAGAGAGAGAGAGAGAGAGAGAGAGAGAGTTAATGATCAAAATTTTCTTAGAGTGTGGAATTACGTAATGAGAACAGTTAGAAAATTAAATCCATTTTTCTCTTCTGCTCAAAACTTTGCAGAGGAAACAGAACTTGTTAACACCTTGACATTGAAGGAGCAGCATATTTTTACTATTGTCATGTAGTAGATGGTTCTGTATGGATGGGGAGCCTACCTCCTTCTATCTGGCTGTAGGTGCAATGGTGACTGTGCATGTGCTCTATCTCAACTTGCATGTTGCTTTGCCTCTTCATATGCTGCCTTACCCTCTTGGTGAGCCAGCAAAACAAAAGAATGTGCTAAGCAGACTTGGTTTTTATAAGACACCACACAAACTCAATGCCATACACAGGAACGGACAGTGAAGGTAAAGACTTAGTATGTCCCCATGTCACCCTTGATTGGTGGTTTGTACTTTCTGGTATTCAGAAACTTACCTGCAGAATATGAGTACTGGTTTGGATCTCCATCATTAAGTTCCTTTTTGTGGCATCATAAGACTAAGTGAAGATTGTTTGAAGTCCAAGGGCAGACTGAGACAATCCCCAGGAAGTTAAAATCTAGATTTGCCTTTGTCAGATCCATTTGGTATGTTGAGTTTACCTACCTTAGATACTGGAACTCCATATAAAAGCTTATTTGAACTTCGCTACTAAGCATATTAAAGAATTACACAATGAGTAAATGTTAGCTTTTCAAATGTCATTATTTTAATCACTTAAATATAATATGTAAATAAAATTTAAAACCCCCTATAAACTTATTTTACCTTCCAGATTTTATATTTCTCTATTCCCCACCTTTGTTTGGTCATGTGCTGAGATGACAGAAATTGCTCTCCCTTTATATTGGAGGCACAGAGCTGTGCTGTGCCGGTGATGTGGATACTGGATTCCTGATTCATATCCCGTGTAAGCTCTACACACCCAATGCTACTATCTCTCCCTTTCTTGGACCAGTCCTCAGTAGATAGCTGCTGATTTTCATCCAGTTTTGAATTTGTTCACCCAAGAAAGTGACTTCAGCATTTATGTGCTAAATCCAAACTGAGTGTATGGCATTCATTCTTCTAGATTTATAGCAATTATAAGAATCAGTGAATTTAATCTGAACAAAGTTTTTCACTGGACTTAAACATGAATAAGGGGTTTTCATTTCTAGTTCCTGCCTATTGCTTCTGTCCCCAACAGCTGAATGTGGCCTACAGCTCACTGAAACTGTAACATAAGCAGGATGCTATTTTCCTCTTTCCACTTTCCCTAAATGAATGGTACTTAGCAAAAGACTCTTTTATCTGTTCCCCAAACAGGTTTTCCTGTTCTTCCTTAGTATAGGCATTAATTGGGGGCTGGAGAGATAGCTAGCTAGCTGATTAAGAGCTCTTGCCATACTTAGACATGAGAGAGAACCAGAGTTCTCATAACAATCCTGTCCTCTTATGAACACTTGTAACTCCAACACAAGGAATGACACCCACTTTTGCATACAGCACATGTACTCAAACACATATTAGCATATCTTACACAGGCAAATACACACAGACACTCACAGGCAAATAAATATCTAAATAAATAAATAGATAGATAGATAGATAGATAGATAGATAGATAGATAGATAGATAAGCAAGCCCTGTGCCATCTTGGGCATGAACTCGGAGGAGGGTCCCAAGGTCCCCAGAGGACTCTCCACACTGCAGGAACGCTAGCACACCCAGGATCTTGAGATCACTGGTGAATGGAATGCAACATCTGTTCCAAAAATCCCACAGTGTCTTGTGCCAGCAGGAACAGGGACAAAAGAAACCCAACCAACCAGCGGCTGGGGTTCATTCCGGTTGGTGCCAGCCCCGCACCACCTTGGGCACGAACTCGGCAGGCTCTACATTCATTTTGGGATGGATTCTATGTTCTTATTCTTGGTATGGCTATACAAAAAGCTAGTGATCAAGCCAAGTCCATATGCACCAGATTACTAGAGAAAAATGTTCTATGTCGAGTTGAAAGAACTGAGACAATTGTTATTTCTTCATTGCCTACTCAGAACCAACATGGAATGAGATAATGAATTTTATCTTGTGTAATCTTTATCTTATGTGAAATAGATATTGTTTCTTTGGTTTAGGATAAATGAATCTTTGAATATATGTAAATTGCTCCAACATTTCCTAAAAAAATATTCCTTAGTAAGAACTTGGCCACACAGTGAAGCTCTGGAAGCAACAACTTAAGAATGATTAGCCATAGAGCAGTACTAAGGCTTGGGGTCTACCCAGAAGCGGTCTCCCAGGTCTCAACCGGAAGGCGAGCCATCTTTGCACCGCTGCACTGCCGGGGAAAGAGCGGACTGGTGAGGGGACCCGCAGCTGCTGGACCCGATCGTCCTGCGCCTCTCCTGCCCAGGAGGGGTGTTCGCCTGGCGGCTG
>NC_034598.1:4409935-4419954 GCF_900095145.1 Mus pahari | reverse complement strand
AGTCACACCAAGGTATTTTATATTATTTGTGACTATTGTGAAGGGTGTTGTCTCCCTAATTTCTTTCTCAGCCTGTTTATCCTTTGCTATTCTTCACCCTCCTTACCTCAAATATTCAACATAGTAGATTCTCATAGCTCAATGAGCCATGTCCTTCTCATCCAGCAGCCAAAAAATTCAGATGTATGGACAATAATCTACATTTTGCTGAAAATTAGCTCAGATGTTTTATATGTAATCATTCATTTATGTCAGAAAATAAAAGAGCAAAGTTCATCAGGTGTAAGTAAGATCAGCCATAAAATCTGAAACATGACTGTCATGGAAATATTAAATATATATTTGGATTGAATTTGCTCAATATTTTTGAAATCGTTAATATTTACATAGAATATTTAAAATACTATAAATGAATATATGAGCAGAATGCATATTATGAATTTGTTTCAGGGACAAACTTTTAGGTAAATACATATTTTGAATCTTAATTTTCATCACAGACTATATGCTACTCTCAAGAGTAGGTCATAGTGATAGCAATAAGCAGTAGTAAGAGTGGGTGTATTCATTAACTGTGTAGTAAAAAGGTTTAATTATATATATATATATTTAATGCAATACATGATTTAATATTTAAAGACACAATTATGTAAGTAGCTGCCATAATATTCTTAATGAACTTTGTAATAATAAATAGTCTTGGTTATGAAAATGCAGCCAATATTTTCATTGAAGAAGTTATTTTAATCAGTCATATGATATGTTGTTTTGCAATAATAAAAATATACAAAAGGAGGTATAATGGATTTTAATTTATCCAAACAAATTTTTATAAGTATGACATTGCTTAAAATTCTTCTTCCAGAGAAGATGGTGAATTAATTTCTTTCTTTCTTTCTTTCTTTCTTTCTTTCTTTCTTTCTTTCTTTCTTTCTTTCTTTCTTTCTTTCTTTTTGAAAAATCTTAACCAGAAAAGATGTCTTGAAACATAAAATGCCTCGTCTGTCATCCTGCCATCATGCACACTAGACTATAAAGCTAGTTTCTGGCAGAATGGTTAATGTACTTACATGAACCCTCGGGGAATATTATGGCAGAAGGGTACAGGTGTCTTTAGTTTGCCTTACAAGGAAAAATTAATTTCATAATTTCATGAGTTAGTCTGAACCTTCAAAAATTACAGGATAGCAAGGTTAAGATATCTCAAACAACTTACATGTGCCAATGTGAAAATTAAGACCTCCAGAATGTCTCTATTCCAAGTTAAATAAAAAAAAGAACTCATTATCAAGGAAACAATAAATATAAATCATTTAAACAGTGTGTGAAATGCCAGTTTTCTGGGGTCATGAGGAAAATACTAATAAGCAGAAACAGAAATGGAAATAATTGGATCTTACCATTTTGTGTCCATTTGTCAGTCTTAGCAATTTAATTTATTTCTATTATTAATGATAAAGTTTTGCTGTTTTTATTTAGAGATTTTTCTGCATCTATAACAGAATTCTAAATCTGAATATCTAATAGTATAAAATAACATAGTATACTATCCTTATCGTTGCTAAATATGAGGAGATAAAACTTTGAAGACAGGAAAAATCAATCAGTATTACAAGAAGAAAACTTTATAGCATTTTTAAATGAAAAAGTCTTTTGAATCATCTAATAATCACATTCTTCATTTATTGAAGCAAGATGGAGTATTGTGGAGCTTTCAACTTCAAATTATTTATTTAGGTATATTGGTATCTCTTTCTATAATCAACAGGTCTTTCCTATTTCCAGGAATTTTTTTCTTTCCAAAATGGACCTGTCCAAAGAATAACTTGACTAGTGCAAGTTCCTCAGTAATACATTTGACATTACACTTGTCAAGTACACAAGGGGTGTCGGTCAAATGAAACCGTACCTTCAATGGAGAATTTTATTCAGTAAAGTATTTTTTGAGGCAAAATTTCACAACTAGGCAGAAAGAGTACAAAATACAGTGATATAGAATGCCAAGTGGGCAAATACAGAGGAAGAAAGTAAAATCACATCATGACATTTCATTACTTCTTATCCAATTTGCTCTACAAGGAGGACTGAGTTCAGCTAACAGACCAAAGTATTTCTTTGTCACATCATTTTTTTATATATGGAGATATGTACAAAAGCCCCAAAGACTGAAAAACTTATGTGTCTATTTCAATAGCATTCATAGTTTATTGTAACTGTTTCAAGCACAGATATAAACACTAACTAGTTAAAATGATGGGGTTTAATTTTTCATAAAGGAAGAGATTATATACAATGTTACATATATATCACACATATGATTAGAACAAATCATAACTGATGGATATATTATAACAGACATGAGAGGTACTCAGTCTAGGGTAATAGCTTGGGTATATTCAAAGTAAGAGCTGACTGCTGAAAGATCCACTTTAAGCAGTAAACAGAAGCAGAAACAGTAAAATGTCTTTTGAAAGCACATTTTAATTGTGATAACATTAGCTAGTGTGGTGTCTCTGCTGCTCCTTTTCTCCCTACATAGACATCTCATTTTGAGCCAATGTTTTATCTATGCAATGTCAGAGATCTATAATTCAGCAAGCACACTAAGGCCATGTAGTAAATACTAACATTATTATTCAAGTTACCAAAAAAGTTGCAGGACCAGGTGTGGTGGTGCATTCTTATAATCCTGGAAGTTGAGAGGAAGAGTCAGGAGGATAACAAGAAATTTGACTCTAGTCTTTTCTACATACTGAGTTACAGGCTCGCTCAGGTTTAATAGTAAGACCTCTTTGTGCTGGTTAATTTTTACCAACTTTACATAATCTAGGTTCTGCTTGGAAAAAGGAACCTTAACTAAGACAATGCCTCCATTAAATTTACCTGCACTCAAGTCTATAGGACATTTTCTTGGTAAGAGATTGATGTAGGAGAGCCCAACCAGCCAGTTGGTCCTGGATTGCATAAACAGACTAAACAAACTGTGGGTAGCAAGGCAGGAAGCACTGCACCTATTTTGTTTTGTCTTTGGTTCCTGTCTATAGGTTCCTGTGTTTATTTCCTTCCCTCACTTTCTTCCATGAGAGACTACAAGTTGAAAACTGAAATAAACCCTTTCCTCTCTAGTTGTTTATGGTCATGATGTTTTTATCACAGAAATAAAAAATTAAGACACCTGTGAATTAAATATTAAAACATTAAAAGTATGTCCATTGGCCTGTATCAAAAATATTTCAAATTCTATGTAAAGACTAAACATATAATTATTTTTCTGAATATAAAGGGTTAAATTCACATTTTATATTATATTTTAAATATATATATACATATATATGTATATATATATATGTATATATATATGTGTGTATATATATATGTGTATATATATATATATATATATATATATATATATATATATATAATGCTTTTAATGCTTTTAGCTTTTGAAAATAATACTTTCTAGATGCCAATAACTCCACTGAACATGATCCATGGTTTTAAAATAATGGAAAGATATTCAAATATCAAAGAATACACTTGCATGTTAGAATAGCTAAGTCATCTATTTGGTTGACATTAATTACACATAAATATTTAACCAATACTTTCATTGGGACAGAATTAATCTAATTACCTATTAATAACAAAGGAATGGTACTATGTGCATGGATTAAGCAGTGCATTTGTGTGTGTAAACATGGTTTTTCTGCCACTCATAATTATTATCTCTGAATATTCCATGTTGTTATCCATCACTTATTCCAGTAGAAATATGGCTTCATGAAGAAATGTAAATTGGATATGATGTTCTCACTCTAGACAGTGTCTTCTTGGGTATGACCATCTGTGTTATAGAAACTCCTCATGAAGCACTTCTATTCTACAAAAGTACAAAAATACCATTAAAGGTATCCTACGTAAGCAATACCTATTCTCATGTCATGCATTTCACTTATCTTCAATGGTGCTTATGTTGCTTTCCATGTAAAAGGTAGATGTGAGACAGCAGTGCAAACTGGAGTCACATCCTCTGTTCCTAGTACTAAATCCAAGTCCATTCCCCTTCCCAGACACAGGTTTCAGAAATTGCATTCTGTCTTAATTTGCTTTAATTATCTTATAGTTTTGATTGAAAATCTTTACATAGAGGGGTAAGAGAAAAGTGAAGAAAGAGATAAAGAAAGGTAGTGAAAGAGATGATAAATGATATATGATAGATAGATACATGAAATAAAAGATAAGTTCTTGAGTTTTCAGTGAAAATTTACTAGAGTGTAAAACATTTTAATTAAGTTAAAAAAAATCAGTCTCTGAATACTCCATATCAGCTTGCTTTAATTATAAGCTTAAATAACTAGTAATTTAACAAGGAACATTTACATTCCCTGGAAATTTGACAGCCACAACTGATAGGGAAACAGGTGCAGAGTTTTACCCTGCTTTCCTGTGGTCCCATCCCATCCCCACTCTCGGCCCCATTCCTGTGTCAAACTACCTTCTGGGACCTCCACTCCTTCCTAGTGTGCACTTCCTATAGACCCTACACCAGAGGGTATCTCTATCCCACCCTCCAAATCTAGTAGGTACTCACAGGAACCCACTGGAAAAGACTGCTGGAGAAAAATGTAGACCTTTAAGGCAGATAGGCAAGCTCAAATCTTCACGCTTTCTCTTCTTCTCAATATTCAACACCTCAATTTAATTCTAAGCTCTATATTGGGCTACCTTATATGAAATACCTCTCCTTACTCTGCTCAAATTCTTAGGAGACTAAGCAGATCCTGGAGGAACACTGCTTTCTTCCCTCCTGTGAATCTCCTCAGCCACACTCCTAGCCTATCCCAGTTGCTAAGTGTCAGTTCTGATATCTAGAAACACATTTAACTGGGAACCCCCAATGACCACATTTAGCAGGATCACAAAAAATTCTCAATCAGACAACACAGAGCCACCACATTCTCCTAAGAACCAAAGAAGGCAACAGAAACCAAGGAACAAAATACCCACCCAACAAACACAAGTTGAGACGCCAGCACCTGGAACTTCAGTCTTCCCAAACACAGATGGGAAGACAACAGTATAAAAACACAATCAACAAAAGCACACATCTTGGTTTCCATTGGAGCCAAGAAATGCTTCTGCAATAAGCTCTGAAAATTGCAACATAGTTGAAAAACAAGACCAAAACCTTACAATGGTCATTATGAATAGAATACAAGTCCATAAAGAGAAAATAAATAAATCCTTTAAAGAAATCTCTTATAATATAAACAAAAGAGTGAAAGAAAATGAATAAAAGCCTTCGAAACCTAAAATAATAATAATAATAATAATAATAATAATAATAATATCACAAATGTAGGAAATCTCAAAAAAGAAAATTTGACATTGCAAACAGGAACCTCATAGGCAAACTATATCAACAGAATACAAGAGATGGAAGAGAAAATGTCAGGCACACACACAAATGTTGGCATGAAATATCCAAAAAAAATTTGGGAGACAACTGAAATGCAAAATTTAAGAATAATCAGAATAAAGACAGAATTTTCTATCAGGCAATGCTATAGAAAAAGTTCTCCAACAAATCATAGATGAAAATTTCCCTAATATAAAGAAGGCAGTATCAATCAAGCTACAAGAGGCATAAAGATGACCAAATAGAATGGACCATAAAATAAATTCCCCTTAGTACCACATAATCAAATACTAAATATAAAAAACAAAGAATAAATATTAAAATCTGCAAGAGAAAAAGATCAAGTAACATATAGAGGCAAACCTATTAGTAAAATAATACCTGAATACTATTGTCAATGGAGACTCTAAAAGCCAGATGTGAATAGACAAATGTTCCACAGCCTCTGAGATCCACTAATATGAGCCCATACTGCTATACCCAAAAAGACTTTCAACCACAATAAGTGGAGAAAATAAGACATTTCATAATAAAACCAAGTTTAACACTATCTATCAACAAATTGAGCCTTACAGAGGGACTAAAAGAAAAACTGATGTCTGAAGAGATTAACAACCAAAAAACTGAAAACAAAACCCAAACCAAACAAAATGAACCCTCACCCCCCACCCCCAGGCTGCATCCATAGCTTCTCACAGCCAGATACACACTCAGGACCGAGTGGAAAGCATGTGGCAGTCCTCCCACATCTGCCCACCCTGAGCCCTGGAACTCTGGTGGGACGAGGGTTTTCTCCCACTCCCTTTATTCCCCCATACTGGCTGCCCTATACCAGCCCAGCAAATAAAATGAAAAAAATGGGGAACACACACACACACACACACACACACACACACACACACACACACTACAATAACAAATGACCAGGTATCAACAAACGGGGCTCACTGACATTTCTCTATACCAGTCATACCAATTAATCAATAAAAAGACACTATTAAGATAATGATTCATCTTTGTACTACATGGAAAAAAACACACACACATTAATGTCAACTGTAGACATCATCTCTGGGTAAAAAAGTTATTCCAGAAAATGAACCAAAGAATGAAGCTGGATAGATACTTTAATATCTGACAAAATATACTTCATACCAAAATTAATCAGATGAGAATTGGAAGGATACTTCATACTCATCACAAGAAAAATTTTCCAAGAGACATTGCTACTCTTAGTATCTATGCACTGACCACTAAGGCACCCAAGTTTATAAAAGAAATAGTACTACAGATTTCACGACATGTTGACCTACAAATACAGGTAGTAGGAGACTTCAGTTCAATACTCAGATCACTCAAACAAAATTTGAGTGGAGAAATTCTGGAGATAATTCTAGTTCTAAAGCCAGTGGACCTAAGAGATATTTACAGAACCTTTTAACCAAACACAAAGAATATAACTTCTTTTCAATGCCTCATGAAAATTTCTCAAGGTAGACCACATAGTCAGACACAAAGCAAGCCTCAGCAATACAAGACAATTGAAATAACACTCTGCATGCTGTCTGACAACCACAGATTTCAGTTGGATGTCAGCAACAACAAAACCAAAGTGAGGTTTACAAACTCATAGAAACTAAACAACTCAGTACTGGATTAAAAAAAATGGTCAAGGAAGAAATTAAGAAAAACTTAAAGATTTTCTAGAACTTAAAGAAAATGAAAAAACAACATGCCAAAATTATAGGTCACAATGAAGGTGGTTTAAAGAATAAGTCATAGCATTAAGTGTTTACATAATAAATTTGAAGATACAGAATACTAGTAATGTAACACCACACCTGAAATTTCTAAAACAGAAGTTCTCAACTTGTGCATCAGGTCCCCTTTGATAAACTTTACATTTTGACAAATGTAAACATATTTACATTATTATTCATAAAAGTAGCAATATTATATTTATAAAGTACCAACAAAAATAAGTTTTGGCTGGCAGCCACCACAACATGAAGACCTGTATTAAACGGTGGTAGCATGAGGAAGCTTGAGAAACACTGTTGTTAAAGAGAAAGAAGAAATAATTCTCAAAAGGAGTAGATGGCAAAAAAAATAATCAAATCAGGGCTGAAATCATTGTTATAAAAATAATCAAACATAAACAATACAAAAATATTAATGAAACAAAGAGTTGGTTCTTTGAAATAAAAATTTAAATAAGATTTAAAAAAATAATTTTCAAATTAATCAAAAGGCAGGGAGAATATTCAAATTAACAAAATTAGAGATAAACATGGAACAATAACAACAGACACTGAAGAAACCCAAAGAATCATAAAAATATACTTTAAGAAATTATACACTGTCAGATTGGAAGGTCTTTTAAAAATAGACGCTTTTCTTAATACATACCACTTACTAAAGCTAAATCACTATTGGATAAATGAAATAGAAACAACAATTAAAAGTCTACCAAACAAAACTGCCAGGAACTAGAACTAGATGAACTAGATGATTTCATATAGAATCCTACCGTACTTTCAATTAAAAACTGATGTCAAACCTTCTCAAATCTTTTCACAAAACAGAAACAGAAGAAACATTGCCCAATTTATTTTATGAGGCCGTAGATACCCTAATACTCAAGCAACATGAAGTTCCAACAACAACAAAAATATATTTACAGACCAATTTTCTCTAAGAATATAGATGTAAAAATTCTCAATAAAATACTTGTAAATCTAATCACAGAACACATAAAAACATCGTGCACCACATGAATGTCCCTGGAAGCAGGAAATAGAGTCCATGGAGGCAGGTCGATGAGAATAGAAAGATGAAGTGAGGAGGCAGAAAGAAATGGGGTTGAAAGAGAGAGAGAGAGAGAGAGAGAGAGAGAGAGAGAGAGAGAGAGAGAGAGAGAGAACTAGGAACACAATGTTGTAAAAGGGATGCCTCCTTTAAACCACTTTTCTTAAAGCCCTTAAAACCCTACAGAAAAAGTTACAAAGAGAGCCAGAGAGAATGGAGAACCCATGGAGAACAAAGTCTTTTAAATCAACTTGGCAAAGCTGACATGAACTCACAGAGAATGAATCAGCAAGCACAGGGCTTCCATGGGTCTATACAAAGTCCTCTACAAATGCATTGTAGCTTTCAATTTAGTAATTTTTTTGAGATTCCCAAGTATGTAAACAAGTAGGTGTCTGATTTTTTTGCCTTCTTGGGCTCTTATCCAACTCAATGTGATTGCTTCTGTTTATCTTAACATATTTTATTTTGTTATGTTTTGTTGTTCTTTCTTAGAGTCCTGTACTTACTAATGAGAGACAGAAGGGAAGGGGATCTAAAGAAGAAATGTGGGGAAGAATTTTGAGGAGTAGAGAGAGGTTAAATAATCGCTAGCATATATTGTGAGAGAAAAGAATCTATTTTCATAAAAGAAATATACATATGAAATAAATATATAATATATATGTATATATTATATAATTATTCATATGATAAAGTGGGTTTCACGAAAAGAATACAAAGAATCTGTGTGGGGGGGTGCGTGCATGTGTGTATGTATGTGTAATGGTCCACATGATAGAGTGAGATGCATGCGTGATTCAATATACTTAAAGCAATGATTGTAATCCACAATATAAACAAACTGAAAAGCAAAAATCACATACTCATTTCATTAGGTAAAGAAAAAGCCTATGAAAAATCTAACACCACTACATAATAAAAGTCCAGGAGAGATTAGGAATACAAGTGACGTACATCAGCATAATAGAGGTAGTTTACAACAAATCCAGAGTCAAAGTCAATGTAATGCAGAGAAATTCACAGCAATCCCAATAAAATTAGGACCAAGACCAGGTTGTGCAGTCTCTCCATACCTATTCATTATAGTACTTAATGTCTTAGCTAGAGCAATCAGGTAAGCAAGGAGATCAAGAGGATACAAATTGGATGGGAAAATGTCAAAGAAACTTTATAACATATAATATTGTAGTATATGTAAGTAACCCTAAAAACTCACCATGGAATTACTTGCAGCATTGTAGCAGGATAAAAAATTAAGGCACAAAAATCAGAAGACTTTCTTTGTACAAATGACAAATGAACTGAAAAAGTAATTGAGGAACCATCTTTGACAGTAGCCTCAAATAATGTAAAATATCTTGGGGGTAACTGAGCAAGTGAAAGTCTTGTATGATAAAAGTTTTAAATGCAAGCGTAGCATGGCTGCATAAGAGGAGGTGTGAAACAGTTCTGGCCCCTGAAGTATCACCGGCTCTTTGATCCCCATGATCCCCACTTGTGTTGATGGTTGCTTTTGATCTGAAGCTGATCTGCTGTCTTTGCTACTTTACATTCAGTCTTTCCTTCTGGGGAATATACTGTTGGCATCAGGACCTCTGAATCCTGTGACATCACATAGGCAGGACCTGCAGGCCCATTGCCAAGGCATCAGCTGCCATATTTCCAGAATCCACTTGGCTCACCTCACATCTTTACCTCTGTTACATCATTACACACACACACACACACAGAGAGAGAGAGAGAGAGAGAGAGAGAGAGAGAGAGAGAGAGAGAGAGAGAGAGAGAGAGA
>NC_034598.1:4389575-4399896 GCF_900095145.1 Mus pahari | reverse complement strand
TCTCCAGTCCGCTCTCTCCCCGGCAGTGCACTGGAGCAAAGATCTGTTATAGAGATTTAAAACAGGCATTAGCTGATATAGGATTAAAAATAGCTCCAGAAAATGTACAAACTCAGGATCTTTACAATTATTTAGGCTTTATATTTATAGATTAAGTCATTTATCCCCAGAGGATAATTATCTGTAGGGACAGTTTAAAAACTTTAAATGATTTTTAAAAACTATTAGCTAGTATCAATTGTCTTTGTCCCCATTTAAAGCTTACTACAGGAGAATTGAAACCCTTATTTGATATTCTTAAAGGGAGTGCCAATCCTACCTCCCCTCAATGTTTAAACTCTGAAGGATTGCTGGCCTTACAACAAGTAGAAATAGCTATTGAAAAGCAATTTGCTACTGATATAGTTTGCTCTTTGTCTTTACATTTGCTGATTTTTAATATGATTCATACACCTCCAGGATTATTGTGGCAGAAAGCTCCTCTTATATAGATACATTCAAGGATATCTCCTAAACCTAATATCCTGCCATATTATGAGGCAATAGCCCATAGATTATACTTGGAAGAAAGCAGGCACTGACTTATTTTGTCAGAGAACCATACATTCAGCCTTTTAATGTAGATCAAAATACTTGGCTAAAGTAGTATTGTATGGTTTGGTTGCTTGCTCAAATAGTATTTAAAGGCATTATAGGTAATCATTACCCTCAAGATAGGTTTTTAAAATGTACAACAATTTATATTTCCTAATATGACAGCTTTACAGCCTCTGCATAATGCCCCTTTGATTTTTACTAACACTAATGACTCCTTTAAAGGATGAGCGGGGTATCTCATAAACAATCAATAAGTAGTCATAGAGACTCCTGGGCTCTCAGCTCAGCTAGCAGAACTGACAGCAGTAATGAATGTTTTTCAGTCTGTAGATGATACTTCTAATCTTTTTACTGATAGTCTATGTGTGTCTCAGTCTGTTCCTCTATTGGAAACTTGTGACACATTTCATTTCAATACACTAGCCAGATCTCTGTTTTCTCAACTATAAAAACCATTCTTACCTGAAAATAACAATTTTATATTGGTCATATACAATCTCATTCTAGTCTTCCTAAACAGTTAGCTGAAGGTAATGATCACATTGACAGAGCTTTAATAGGAGAAGCCTTAGTTTCAGATCCTGTTGCATTGGCTAGATGTAATCATAATAAATTTCATCTTTCTAGTCACATCTTAAGGCTCTGATGTAAGATCACTAAGGAGCAGGTTAGAATGATTGTAAAACAACACCCTAACTGCCTTACATCATCTCTAGTTCCTCATTTAGGGATTAATCACCAAGGCCTTATGCCCAATCATATTTGACAAATGGATGTAACTCATTACACAGAATTTGGAATATTGAAATATATAGATGTCAGTATTGATACTTGTTCAGTATTCCTTTTTGCTTCATTACATATGGTAGAGAAGAAATGTAAAATTGATCATTACTTACAAGCCTTCAATGATATGGGATTACCAAAAGTAATCAAGACAGATAATGGAGCGGCTTATCCTAGAAATGACTTTACATTGTTTTATAAGGAATATGGTATTGAACATAAAACTGAATTGCTTATACACCAATGGGACAAAGAATTGTTGAACATTCACATTTCACTCTGAAAAATTGACTTTTTAAAACAAAAGAGGGGGAGTTATACCATCCAAGGTCACCAAAAGCATACCTTGCTTTTGTCTAATTTCTTTTACATTGTTTTTGCAAACTGATGCTAAATGTCAGTATCCAGTAGATTGCCACTGGCATCCAGTCATGTCCAGGCCATATGCTATGGTTAAATGGTGAGACCCCCCCTAACTAATACATGGAATGGCCCCCTGTTTTAATATGTGGGTAAGGTTCTGTCTGTGTTTTATCACAAGAAGAAAATGGGAACCTGATGGCTGCCTGAAATATTAGCTTGTCAAGTAGACGCAATCCTGAGCCTTCTAATGATTATGATACCAATTATGCAGATGGCTCAAAATCCCTATCAGCCAGCTGAGTTAGCCTGGAGTGTAGTCTCCACTGTTATTGGAGAGTGAATGCTTTCTATCAATTCTCAAACCCACCCCCTCACCAATGTACCTGGTGGCCAGGTTTTGTGTTTGATCTTTTTCAGTTAGCAGCTGAATTAAATACCTGGGACATTCCTGCAGACAATTTTAATTTCTAGTTATAATCTTGTTGCTTTTAAATTTTGAACCTTGTATCTAAAACAGATTGCTTACCTTCTCACAGGATCATTTTCAGCAAGCTCAGCTATTCATTATGGCAGTTATTCATTGCCATGAAGAAATGCATTACGTGCATATTCATATGTCCTTCATGGCTTTGGTCTGAATGCGAAAAAGTATGCTTCAAAGGACAGTAATCAGGGACTGGTAAGAGTGTTGTTGAGCTTCTATCAACATATGACAGAGACATAGGTCAAACACTATGTTTGTGCCCCATGACAGGTAAGAAGGAGTAATATAGACACCAACCTAAGTAAATCTTGTGCACTGTCCAGCTCATGTATAAAAAACAAAAAAGGGGGAATTATGCCTTTCCCCCAGCCTTGAGCAGGCTAAATAGACCTTAAGTGTTTACCACAGTTGGACCTTAGGGACTCAGGTGGAGTCTTCTACCTTGCCACACCTGCAACTTCCTACAGGAGTGGACTGCCCACTGAGCTTCTTTGCAACATAATCCAGCTGAAACAAAGGATAGGGTCAGTGGGATCTCCCTATATAAATACATTGCTGTATGTTAAACTTTGAGCCTTAATGAGAAACTTTGACTTGGCTTCATCCTTCTCTCACTCCCCAATTCCATTTTCATTTCCAGCCCCAGTTCATCCTTGGCCGGTGGATGCTACACTGGCATAAAAACAGATATATTGACTAACAGAATTGAATTGGAGCCCCAGTCATAAATCCATACACATATGGGCACATGATTTTCAGTTATGAGTCTAAGAATACACTGGGAGAAATACAGAATCTGAAAAAAATAGTGCTGCTCAATCAGGATGGCTGCATGTGGATGAGTACAAGTAGATCTGTACTTATCACCCTTTTCAAAATGCAACTTGAAGTGGATCAAAGACTGCAACATAAAACCAGATAAACTGAATCTGTCAGAATAGAAAGTGAGGGATAGCATTGAACTCATTTGCACAGGAATAGACTTTTCAAACAAAACATCATTAACCCTGGCACCACAATCAACAGCTAATGAGACCTCAAAAAACTGAAATGCTTCTTTACAGTAATGGACACTCTCATTAAGACAAAGGGATACCTTATATAATGGGAAAAGATTTTTGACAAACTATATAAGCAATAGAGAGGCTTAATATCCAAAATATATTTTAAAACTTTAAACAACTACATATCAATAAACTAAATTAAATATATATATATATATATATATATATATATATATATATATATATGGCTTCCAGTTTAGTTTTTATAGGATTCCTGAATGCATGAACTTACTTAATGAGCTAATGATCTCTAAGGCCATATATATTTTGTGTACCTTTTCTTGGGCTGTTTTCCGTCTGTTCCCCCTTATTTAATCTGGTCCAATGTATTTAATCTTATTTTTTTATTATTATTATGCCTTAGAAGTCTGATTGTTCTCTAATGAGAGACAGAAAGAGGTAGATCCAGATTAGAGAGGTGGTACAGGGAATAAACCCATTATGAGGATTTATTATGTGAGGAATAAAAAGTATTTTAATATAAAAATAAAGTAGAAATCTCTAATATACAATGTACAATAAAGTATATTAATGCTTACTCGTATTTTGAAATGAATTTAAAAGTCAGTGACAAAATAATAAAAATTAATGTTTATGTCAAAAAAGAACATTTACTTCTAGAATATTTTTAACTGTTAATTTCAAGGTAGTGACAAATATATTAGATAGCAATTGTGGCCAAAATTTTAACAATTAAAACAGTTTTAGATATAGAGAAATCATGCAGGGAAGTGCTGATTTAAATGATATCAACCCCTTCTCAAGAACAATTCTTTCTCTATTTACAGCAGACTATCTGGCTGGCCAAAGTTGCGACCAATTAGCAATTTGGTTTGTCACACGAAGTACTTCTTAAAAACTCTGTACTTCAATAGAGTTTTCTGTCATCTGATTAATACATCCTTAGATTAATGCCAGGTCTTATGTTTCTTGTGCCACTGACCGAGCTCAGTGGGCCCTTCTCAATCCATGAGAATCAGAGTCTTGGATAGATGGGCATAGAGTCAGCAGGAATGGGGTGACAGACACAACATGAGAGAGTGTGTTGAATCTGAATGTAATTTGTCCAATCGAGCATCAAACTTTTTATACAGAAGAAAATAGGTACGTTAGGTGACACACCTACAAGGTACAATGAGGTTACTGGATGCTTAGTGACTCTTACACAAAACAGAGGAATGTAAACACAAAGACTGGCAGGAACTGGGCAATAAAACAACTGAGACAAAGTCAGCTCTATCTAAGGTCAGCTATAGTCTTAGAAGCCAGGTGTGAGGTCTTTACACTCCCAGGGCAAGGGCTTTCACGTCTAAGTCATGGTTCTAATTAGGGAGTTCCACTCTAGCTAACCATTTCATGAATAATGCAATACTTTAAAACCACAGCCTGATCTACTTCCTAAACCATTGTAAATTCCTGTATATGGGAGTGACTTGGCTTTTATTCTAAGTGATAGTGTGGGGGGACTTTCTACTAATAAGTAATGTAGTCTGCCATACATAATTATAATAAGAATTCTAATTTTTTTTTTTTTTTTTTTTTTTGGTTTTTTCAAGACAGGGTTTCTCTGTGTAGCCCTGGCTGTCCTGGAACTCACTTTGTAGACCAGGCTGGCCTCGAACTCAGAAATCCACCTGCCTCTGCCTCCCAAGTGCTGGGATTAAAGGCGTGCACCACCACGCCCAGCAAGAATTCTAATCTTATGTTGCTAAGCTTGCCTTGAGATTTCTAACTCTATGTAGTAGATAGTAAAGCCTGATTTCTTTTCACTATTTCTCTTAAAATACTAGAGGCAATTCTGAATGTCACTGAATAGGCAACATTCTTACTGAATTCCAAGCCCATGGTAAGCTCAAGGAGTACCTCAGGCTTTGGTGAAGGCCGGGAAGCAAAGTTCGATTTTACTTAGGTATTTGGCACGTCATTGCTTGGATGCACCTATAACAACAAAACAATACTGAAAGGAGGCACACAGATGCTATGGGATGCCACAGTTGTGCCTTGGGACTGCATCCAGGCTTTTGGCCTATTATGCGTGTCACTTCTAGAGTGGATGTAGCATTCTTGTGCTATGACACTTGTCTGGAATTAAATGACAAGCTAAGTATAATTAGGTATATATAATGATGAAAGGTGTCATGTTGATTCTGAACTGAAAGATATTTTAAGAAAATAGACTTTAAAAACAAATGTAAGAATAGGTTACAACCACCTCCCCATCAAGGTTTTTGTTGTTGTTTGTTTGTTTTGTTTCCTGATCTCATTTTCTTTTAAAGCAGATGCATCAACAGTATTGCCTTTCAGTCTTATTCAAGTGAGGTGTGAAGGTCTTATATGAATGTTATTGTCATTCTTTATAAAGCCCTTCTAGGACTAAATTCATAAATACTATGGTTGAGATGCAGTCCTAAAGATCATCTGATCAAACAAGTAAAATATATATAAGCAAAAGTTGACAAAGCTGATTTCATGAGAAAAAATAACTTTGTAGAAAGTTCCTATCTGATCAGTCAGAAGTCAAATGCTTTCTGTGAATATCTATGCCCTTTGCCCCTTTCCTTACAACAACAAAAGGGATATAAGAGCTATTTGGTACTGTTAATATTTTTTTCAATTATATTTTCCATTTTCAACTAACTGAAGCCCATGTTTCACAGTCAAGTACATTGAGTCTGTCTGACTCCTTCCCAGAAATTCAGGCCCATTTTTACTCTTTCCTGTTTTAAATATTTTATTTTATAAGTATTTACATATTACCAAAAAGGGGAGTGTATTTCTAAGTCACTGTAAGCTTTTCATGTTGTTCACCAGTGTGGACATATTTTCCCAGGCTTCACCATTGGGCAATTGATCTTATATCACAGGTTGCAACCTACATGCCGACTCTGAACATGGCATATTTTTATAGAGGTTCTCTTTCTCTTTATGAATAATCTATATAATGAAGTATAAGGTGCTTTGTTTGATCTTTATATGATCTATATCTAGCATTGTTTAGAAAAATATTTTTTTTTTTTGCTGATTTGTAATTAGGCAAATTAACAATGAGGAATTGATTTTATACATTTACCTAAGAATTTTTTTACCTAAGAAATAATATAATTCATAAACTATCTTGATTGAAATATACAAATTACTTTATATTTGGTACTCAAGTTATTTCTTAAAATCTAGCCATCTTTCTTAAAACCAAATATTATCTACATAATATTAAAACTTGTACAGATTTAATATTACTAAGCTAAGATATATACAGCACTTGCTGCAATTAGATATAAGCTAACAGTATTCTATTTACTTGACACTCTAAGTTAGCAATTCTCAGTCATAAAATCTACAACTGAAGAGGACATTAAGGATGAGCATACCTGGGGCACTGATATTGTAGTTATACACAAAACCTGTGAATGTGGCCTTAGGGCTATGCAATTCAGTTAGTTAGTTACTGTTGCCTTTTCTGCTGAATATTAATTGAGAGCCAACTTTCCAACCAAGTTCAATGACCTAGAGGGAAGATAATTTGATTAATGTGCATGAAGCTTCTTTTCTCATGACATTTGGCTTCAGAAAGTGATATCCTTCAACTACAGAATGAGTTATTGAAAAAGCCTCAAATCAAGCTAAACATTCTTCAATTGAAATACATTTACACAGAAAGATATTTTCAATATTTGTAGCCCATTTTCATATTGGCTTTCCTGGGAACCATGTATTCAGCACGAAATACTTATGATAGTTGGGGAAATCCTGTACATTTTGATTTTTGAAAAGATGTCAGGCTCTGACATAACGTGCTAATTTCTGACCATATTTGGAAATTGACTTATTCTTGTAATCAATGGATCATAGAATAAAATATGATGTACTACTTTACTGGATTGGGTTAATCTCACACACTGAAGGCCCCAAACCACTATGTTGACCCTTGATTCATGAAACTTAAGAAACTTAAGAAACCCCAGGATGATTGGTTACTGTCTATGAAACTGGCTTAACATGAGATCAATGAATGTGTTGAACAGCTTTGCCATGCCTCACCATATCATACACTCCACACCCTATTTAAATCACCATGTTTGGTATATTGAGGTGACAGGTTATTGTAGGTATTTTGGTAGGCTTGAATCACATCACCCCCAGATGATAATGAAACACTCAGATAATACACAGAAACTATGATGCAGAAATGATGTATTTAAAAGCAGTAACTGCAAAAGAAGAGATCTGAAAACATTAAGTAAAAGTCAACAACGTTAATGTCATTTGTCTCATCAATGTTCAGGAATTTTTCTTGTGGTAAAACATGTGACAAAAGTTTAAAATTTGTTCATTTTTTGTTTACTATGTGGTAGCATCACATGAATGCACATTCCTGTTTCAACATCACATTTATTCTTCAAAATTTTCTTCTGCCAGACTGACACTGTACCTACTAAACATGAACTCCCCATTGTATACCCTCTAGTACTTAGAAAGGGCTATTCTATTGATTTCTATCCATTTAACTAGTTTATATACTCCATTTAGATAGAATCACACTGAATTTGTCCTTTTATTTAATGGCTTATTTCACTTAACACAATGTTTTAAAGTTTCATGCATATGTTAGAATATCCTTAGTTTTAAGCTAAACAATATTCTATTTTAAACATATATTTTGTTCATAATTACTTTAACTATAATACAAACATATACACAAATAAGGATATTATAAGTGCTTAATGAAATCATTATATAGAGGTTTAAAACTTAAACCTAGTGTGATTGTTTATCCATAAGTTTTTACATTAAAGGAATATTTAATATAAATAATTTGAAACTTTATAAGGAAATATTTTATACATTTATTTTCTATCTATACCTATCTATGAATCCTTGCATGTATGTGGGTCCATGTGCATCATACCCTACATATAGAGGTTACAATATAACTTGGGGAGTTAGTCCTCACTTACCATGGTCAGGCTTATTCCAAATGCCCCCACTTACTGAACCATCAAACAAAGACTTTTTAAATTTCATGTAATCATTGAAAGTTGTTAATAATTCATTGCTGTGATGACAAAACCACCATTTGTATGAACTGAGAAGGTGACTTAGTGCTCTGAATCTCAACTTCTTATCCTTAAAAATAAGCAATTATGGATTATGCCAGGGAGGCAAGAGGCTATTTCCAGTTTTTTTGCCTCTGCTACTCAAATCCAATCCCCCAGCCTTATTCACAGTCTGTAACAGATGACATGCTGTGGCTTTCCCCTCTTATCTACACTTGACTCCAGAGGATTGCACAGAACTCCTCAAATCTTTCTTCCCACTCATCCCATTTTCATGGGCCCCAAGTCCAGGAGACTTTAACTGGCAATACATCAGCCAAGTTTGACAAAGAAGCCAATAGGCCAGCAAAGCAGGTAGGCATGCTTTGGATCTTGACTCTTCCTCCTCTTTTCAATATCTAATCCCCCGATCTCATTCCTAACTCTGGATTAGAATACTTGTTGTGGACTTTCCTCACATTTTTCTTCATTCTCACGGGACTAAACAAATTCTGATGCTACACATTGCTTTCCACCTCCTATGGTGGACTACTTCAGCCCCTTACTCCTATCCCATCACCCTTGCTCACTGTCAGCTTCCAATACTTATAAATGTATTCTCATGGGAACCTACCATGTGCATATTTAACAAGATTTCAAAAGAATTCATTAAAGGCAAGACAGAGCCTTCTTAAGAATCAGAGAGGATAGCAAAAACCAAGGAACAAAACACCCAACCAACAAAGACAAGCCAGATATTAGCACATACAATTACAATCTTCCCAAGCCCAGATGCCTAGACACCAACCTTAAAATACAATTGACAACAGTTAGGACAATATGTCTCCATTAGAGTCCAACAATCTTACGACAATAGGTCTGAGAATTGGAAAACTGCTAAAGCACAATACAGAGATGTTAAAAATAGACTTCATGAATATAACAAATATCTTTAAAAATTAAATGAATAAATACTTTAAAGAAATATAAGAACACACAAATAGTAGAACAGAATAAATAAAAGAATTCAAGACCTGAAAGTAGAACTACACTTAATTAAAAAAGAATGCTCCCTGTGGGGAAATACGAAAATGAAAAATTTAGAAGCTCAAAGAGGAAGAGAGAAGCCTCAGCAACATAATAGAGATGGAATGGAGAGTTCTAGATGTTGAAGACCCTAAAGACAAAATGGATATTTAAGTCAAAAAAAGTTAAATTTAAAATGTCCTGGCAGAAAACATCCACGAAACCTAGGACTTTATGAAAAGAAAAGAAAAGAAAAGAAAAGAAAAGAAAAGAAAAGAAAAGAAAAATATAATAAGGATAAGAATGGAGGAAGGAGAAGAAACAAAGGAGAAAGGCATAGAAAATATTTTAAACCAAATCATAGAAGAAAAATTTCCTATGCTAAAGAGGGAGATGCCTATCAAAATACAAGAAATTTATAGCATATCAAATAGACTAGATCACACACACACACACACACACACACACACACACACACACACACAAAACAAATTCCATTCAGCACATAATAATCAAAACACTAAAGAAATAAGATAAAGAATTTGAAATGCAGCAAGGGCAAAAGACTAAGTAACTTATAAAGGCAGATCGATTACAATTACACCTTAATAAAGGTGAAATTACAACCTCTGTAAGGAGATGCTAAAGGCCAAAAGATCTGGACAGATATACTGTAGACTCTTAAGAGGACATGGATGCCAGACCAGAATTCTATCCCTAGGAAACTGTCAATAAAAATAAATAGAAAAAACAAGATATTCCATGCTAAACCCAAAGTTTATCAATATCTATCTCCAAATCCAATCTTACAGAAAAGACTAGAAGAAACCTAGAGTGGTTAACAACACCCAAGAAAAAAAACAATAAATGAATAAATAAGTATCTCAGGCCAGAAAAGATAGAGAGAGAGAGAGAGAGAGAGAGAGAGAGAGAGAGAGAGAGAGAGAGAGAGAGAAAGAGAGAGAAAG
>NC_034598.1:4388128-4389403 GCF_900095145.1 Mus pahari | reverse complement strand
GAGAGAGAGAGAGAGAGAGAGAGAGAGAGAGAGAGAGAGAGAGAGAGAGAGAAAGAGAGAGAAAGTGAGAGAGAGAGAGAAACACATATACATGCACGTACACAAAACTACTACCACCACCAGTACAACAACCACAAAATAATAGTCATCAAAAAACATTGAATATTGATATATCAAAACATTCATGTTCTAATTAACCAATTAAAACAAAGATTAACATAATAGATGCAAAACAAGGATTTTCTGCATCCAAGGAACACATCTCAAAATCAAGAATCATTATCATCTCTCAGTAAAATAATAGTAAAGGATATTCCAAACAAATGGACATAAGAAGCAAGCTGACATAGGCATTTTAACATCTGACAAAATAGATTTCAAACCAAAATTAATCAAAAGAAAATGGGAAGGAAATTCCATCCTCATCAAAGGAAAATTTGAGCAAGATCTTTGACATCCTTAACATCTATGCACCAAACCCAAGTACAGCCAGGTTAAAAAACAAAATAAAATAGTAAAAAACAAATCAACGAAACAAAACAAAAAATGACTACAGATTACATTACATATTGAGCTGAGCATACTAATATTGGAAACCTTTGAGATATCACTCTTATCAATACACCGATCATCCAGACAATTCTGAACAGAGACATGGTGAAGCAAACTGTAGCTATAAATCAAATGAACCTATGAGATATTCACAGAATGTTTTGCCCAAATACAAAAGAATATAATTTCCATTGTCTCATGGAATGGATGAAAACATAGGTTTAAATAGGAATTAAGAAAGAAATTAAAGACTTTCCATAATAGAATGATGGTAAATACAAAACATGCCAAGAATTATGGGGCACAATGAAGGTGGTTTTAAGTAATATGTTCCTACCATTAAGAGTGCTTACATAATAACTTTGTTTTTCATACAAATAACCTAAAAGCATACCCAAAATCTCTAGAAATCAGAAGTAACACCCCAAAAGGAGTAGCTGGCAACACATAATCAAATCAGGGCTGAAATCATTAAAATAGACATAATTCAAAGTTAATGAAACAAAGGTTTTTTTCTTTGAGAAAACCAGTACCGTTGACAAAACCTTATCCATATTCACTAAAAGGATGATAGAGACTATTTGTATTAGTTAGGGTTTTACTGCTGTGAACAGACACCATGACCAAGGCAAGTCNTATAAAAACAACATTTAATTGGGGCTGGCTTACAGGTTCAGAGGTTCAGTCCATTATCATCAAGGCAGGAGCATGGCAGTATCCAGG
>NC_034598.1:4382945-4387608 GCF_900095145.1 Mus pahari | reverse complement strand
GAAAGAAAGAGAAAGAGAAAGAGAAAGAGAAAGAGAAAGAGAAAGAGAAAGAGAAAGAGAAAGAGAAAGAGAAAGAAAGAGGGGGGAGGGGGAGGAAGAAAGGAGAAAGAGAGAGAGAGAGAGAGAGAGAGAGAGAGAGAGAGAGAGAGAGAGAGAGAGAAGCCCAGGGCAAGTGATTTTAGCACATAACTGCCAGGATTTCAAATAACAGTTATTGCCAAATTATTCCACAAAACAAGGAACAGAAGAAATATGTCCCAATTTTTTATGTGATTCTAGACACCCCGATACCTAAACCACATAATGATCTCCTGAAAAAAGAGAACTCCACAATCATCACTTATGAATATAGTTAAAAAATTCTTAATATCATTTATAAAAATAATCAAAGACCTTATCCAAAATGTTATTCAGCACGATAACATAGACTTAATCCCACAGATGTAGGGATGGTTCAATATATGTAAATAGATGAATGAAACCCACCATATAAACAAACTGAAAGGCAAAAGTCGCATGCACCTCTCATTAGATTTAGTAAAGGCCTGTGACAAAATCCAACACGACTTTCTGATAAAAGTCCTTGAGACATTAGGAATATAAGGAACATACATAAACATAATAAAGGCATTTTACAGCAAGCCCATAGTCACCATCAACTTAAGTGAAGGGAAATTCAAAACAATTCCAATAAAAACAAGAATAAGGTAAAGTTGTCAACTCTTTCCATACCTATTCATTATAGATCTATTCATATATCTATTCATCTATTCAATACACCTGTTCATATAGTAATTGAAATCTTACCTTGAACAACAAGACAACCAATGGGATACCAATCAGAAAAAAAAAGTCAATATTTTTTCAGATGATATGATAATATACATAAGTAACCTTAAAAGTTCCATCAAAATGTTTTACAGCTTATAAACATTTTTCATAAAGGATCAGGATACAAAATTAACTCATAAAAATCAATAGCCCTTTAATACACAAATGATAACCAGACTGATAAATAAATCAGGGGTAAAACCACTTTTTGTGGGGCATTGGGCTATGCACAGACAGGCTAGACTCCAGTCAAGCTGAGATGCTGAACCCCAGGACCTGGTGGTCATAATTTACCTACATTGGATGGAAGGAGTTCTCTCATGTCTCCTGGAACTTTGACTCCTGTCTAAGTTACCACCCTCCTCAGCCCCCACAAGAGAAGCATGGCTAGAAGTCATGTAGGCAATGTCCCAAGCTTCTGACCTTCAGGCTAAACTCTTCCCTAGTTACCTAGAAACAGAAAATACAGCAGCTCACTTTAAAAGGAGCTGTTTGACCCCTCCTTGCTCTCTCACTCATTTGTTCTCTTGCTCTTACTCTCCTCTCCTCTCACTCTCTCTCTCTCTTACTCTCTCTTTCTCTCTAGCTTTTCCTCTCTCTCAATCTTTTCTTCCTTTGTCTCCTCTTGGCCATGGATGGCCTCTCTCTCACTTTCTACCTTCTCTCTTTCCTCCTGCATTTCTATAATAAAGCTCTAAAACCATCTACAGTCTCTGTTCATCAATGCTGCACTCACTCTTGCCTGTGTGGGAACCTCTCTTCCCTCAGCTATCTTTCCCATAACTCCGTGTAGCCCTGGGGCCCCAGGTTGGGCTACCCCTTGTCCATCCCCCATCGAGTGGGTCAGAGGCTTGGATGCCCACCCAGGGCTGAGTGGACTTTCCACTGTGGCAGCCCTCCCAGATCTGCCTGTCCAGAGCATAGGTGGAATTCTGGCCAGATTTGGGTCCTCCCTCCCCCCTCTTCCCATAGGCCCCTTTTAGTTCCCACAACTTTTCACAATAGCCTTCAATTAATACAAATTATCATTGGGTAACTCTAACAAAGCAAGTGAAAGTCTTGCAAGATAAAAACTTAAAGGAATTAGAGAAGGAAATTGAAGAAGATATCAGAAGATTAAAAGATTACCTATGCCCCTTTATGAGTAGGAAGATAGTAAAAAATGGATATTCAACCCAAAGCAACCCACATATTCATTGCATCTCATCAACATTAAAACACATTTTATCATGGATCTTGACACGACAATTTTTAGCTTCATGTGTAAAAGAAAAATGAGGACATGGCTGCTCCAAAGTATGGTTGAGGAGATTTACTATAGATATGAGAGAGAAAATAGCCAGAGGCAACTTGAAAGGTCCAGAGTGAACCAATAGAGTAGACTGAATGGGACCATGAGAGGAGGTTGGGGGATGGGAGAGAGAGAGAGAGAGAGAAACAGAGAGAGAGAGAGAGAGAGAGAGAGAGAGAGAGAGAGAGAGAGAGGATAAATAGGGAGAGAAGAGAAGATATGAGCCAAAGATCAAGAGGCCAAGAAGTCAATAGACTATATGGACTAAGAAGTATAGCTATATAAGTATCAGAAAGTGGAGGAAGGGAAGTGAAAGCCTAGCTCTTGCGAGGGAGAGGTGCAGGATATGGGCAGGGGTAAAATTCCTGGGAGAGGCCACAGGTATGAAGTGAGACTTGTCCTGGGATTCTTTGGGACATGGCATTATGGAAACCCCCCAGCCACAAACACACACACAAACAAAATACAAAATAAAACAAAAAACCCCAAACAAACAAACAAACAGAATAGCTACAATATTCCTGTGTACTATATTAATTGCTGAGGTATCATTATCTTCATATTGTACTGCAGAGCTATAGTAATAAAAACAGCATGATATTGTTCATGTAGGTCAATAGTATCAAACTGAAAAGTCAGACATATGCTTCATTTTCCATAAAGAAGCCAGAATACACACTGGAAGAAGACACTATCTTCAACAAATGGTGTTGGGCAACCTGTATGACTAAATGTAGAAGATTCTAAATAAATCTATTTGTATCAGCCTGCATAAAACTCAACACCAAACTGATCAAAGACCTGAACATAAAAGCTGATGTATTGAACCTGATAGAAGACATTGGGAGTAGCCTTGAACTCATTGACACAGGAGAAGACTTTCTGACTAGAAAACAATTAGCATTAAAATCAACAATCAACAAATAGACCCTATGAAACAGAAGTTTTGGTAAAGCAAAGAACACTGTCATTTAGACAAAGTAGCACCCTACAGAAAAATTTATTTTTAACAAACTACACATCTGATAGACAGATAATATCCAAAATACACAAAGAACTCAAAACTACATATCAAGAAAAAATAACCCAAATGAAAATGGTATACAGACCTAAACAAAATTCCCAGAGGAAGAAATTCAAATGGCTGAGAAACACTTAAAGAAATGTTCAACATCCTTAGACATCAGCAAAATAGAAATCAAAACTACTTTAAGATTTTATCCCCCACCTGTCAGAATGGCTAAGATCTATGAAACAAATGACAGCTGCTGAGTATAAGGGAGCAACTTACTTGCTGCTGGTGGGAGGGCAAAGTCATACGGTTGCTATGGTGATCAGTGTGGGGATTCCTCAAGAAGCTTGAATTGAGCAAACTCAGCAAACCATTAAAGGCATATATGCAAAGAAAGTTTCATCTTGTCACAGAGATAATTGCACAATGATGTTCACTATTCAATCATAATAGCCATAAATTTGAAGAAATCCAGAGATCTCTCAACAGAAAAATCGATAAAGGAAGTCTGGTACTTTTACACAATGGAGTATTACTCACCCATTAAAAAAAATGAAATGATGAAATTTGCAGATAAAAAGATGGAACTAGAAAGAAATTATCCCACATGAGAAAATCCAAGGCCAGAAAGTCATATATGGTATGTATTCTTTTATATGTGGCTAGTAGTTGTTAAGTCCATGATAACTAAGCTACAATCACTAAACCGCAGAGATGAGCAGTATTGTAAGTAACTAAGGGTAGAACAGATTGATCTCCTTAGTAAAGGGAAATGGATGGATGGTGGTGGTTGCAAGGACAGAGAAAAGGGGGTGAATGTGTAAATAATGGCAAGGAGCAGAGAAAAAGTAGGGAGTATGGTGAGAGACATTTAAAGTTAAGGGCCACTTGAAGGGAAGTATGGAAACCCTAATATGGTAGAAGGTTCTTAAAATATATATGTATTAAGCTGGTCTTAATGAAATTGCCAAATAATAAGGGATACAGAGCTCCAAATGACCATCTTTTATCTCCAAATGAAGTTTCCAGTACTAGGATTGGGTTCCATCCAGGCCTCTACACACATATATAGCAAATGTATAGCTTGGTATTCATGTAGATCCTGAACAACTGGAGTGGGAGGCTATCCCAAAAGCTGTTCCTTGTAAGTGGAATATGTTCTTCTAGCTGGTCTGCCTTGTCTAGCCTCAATGGGAGAGAATATGCCTAGCCTAGCAGAGACTTGATGTGCCAGGTGGGTGGATACCCAGGGGTTTCTACTTGATCAGAGGAGAAATAGAGGGGGGAAAGGGCAAAATGTGGGAGGAGGTGGCCTGGATGAGGGTAGTGAGCATGGCATAAAATGATTAAGTAAAAAGAAGGGGAAGGAGGAGGAATAAGGGGAGGGATAGAGGGAGAAGAGGTGAATGGGAGGATGAGGAAGAGGAAGAGGAAGAGGAGGAGGAGGAGGTAGAAGAAGAAGAAGAAGAAGAAGAAGAAGAAGAAGAAGAAGAAGAAGAAGAAGAAGAAGAAGAAGAAGAGGAGGAGGA
>NC_034598.1:4371760-4382795 GCF_900095145.1 Mus pahari | reverse complement strand
GAGGAGGAGGAGGAGGAGGAGGAGGAAGAGGAGAGGGATGAAGAACCAGGTGGGTTTATATATGTTAGGCTCTTTTATTACCTGAACATTGAGTTTTTTGAATTTAATCAGTTAGTTTAATGGGAGTATTTGTTAAGGATTTTGAAGTTCTTCAGCTTGTGGATACATTTTATACCTAAGAATCAAAATAAAACATAAGCATATCACAATTGAAAAACAAGTGATTAGCACTTGTCTTAGTCAGGGTTTCTATTCCTGCATAAAACATCATGACCAAGAAGCAGTTGGGGAGGAAAGGGTTTATTCAGCTTACATTTCCACATTGCTGTTCATCACTGAAGAAGTCAGGACTGGAACTCAAGCAGGTCAGGGAGCAGGAGCTGATGAAGAGGCCATGGGGGGATGTTCCTTACTGGTTTGATTCCCCTGGCTTGCTCAGCCTGCTCTTATAGAACCCAAGACTTCCAGCCCAGAGATGGCACCACCCACAAGGGGACCTCCCTCCTTGATCACTAATTGAGAAAATACCTTGCAGCTGGATCTCATGGAGGCATTTCCCCAACTGAAGCTCCTTTCTCTGTGGTAAGTCCAGCTTGTGCCAAGTTGACACAGAATTAACCAGTACAGCACTAGAGAGAGTTTAGTGGACAAGAGTGTTTTCTGTGTAAGCATGAAGACTGTAGTATAATTATCAGCATCAGAATAATAGTTGGGTTGGCCATGCATTGCCATAACCCTGGCAATTGTGCATGGAGAAACAAAGACCCCTGAAGTTCATTTGGCAACTAGCCTTGATGGACAGTTAGTTTCAGATTCAACTTTATGTGCTGTCTCTAGAGAATAAAGTGGACAGCAATAAATGAGAACACCTTATGAGCTCTTTCACCATCGTATCCATGAGCATGGTTTGATGTAGCCATATACACCAATGGGCACATGCAGCCACAAACACAGTTGGGCACATGCACCCCTATACACCAGTGGGCACATGCAACAGTATACACCCCTTCCCACCTATAAAATCTTCCCAAATTAGCTGATAATAAAAACTTCTGAAAAGTCAGTTGGAGTTACTAAACAAGATGACAGGTGTGAAGCATCACCTTCAATATTTGATGTTAACGTCAAATAGATGTTTCTTTAATTAGTGTTTTCCTTTTACTGACTGTCACACAGTTCTCCAATAGACACTAGAAATGATGTTGGCAAGAACACAATTTTGTTACTCATACAAAAATGGAAACATGTTACTGTTGAAATGTTTTCTGGGATTTAAAGATACTTTCACACATGAAATGCATTTTTTTTTTTTTTTTTTTTTGGTTTTTTGAGACAGGGTTTCCCCGTGTAGCCCTCGCTGTCCTGGAACTCACTTTGTAGACCAGGCTGGCCTTGAACTCAGAAATCTGCCTGGTCTGTCTCCTAAGTGCTGGGATTAAAGGCATGTGCCACCACTCGCGGCTCATGAAATGCAATCTTATTTCTATACCTAAGATATACTTATGAAAATATCAGAATATTGTGGCTAGTGACAGAAACTGTATGTTTCTTTATCCTCCCTTTCCCCCAGGATAAGGTCTCCTCTAAACCAGCTTTGAATTTTCTATGTAGCTGCTCTGACCTGGATCTTACAATCACCTAGTCTCTACTTCAAAAATGCCATGACTACACACATCATTATGATGTTATCATGCCCAGTTTATATAGTGCTGGGATGAAACCTGGGCCTCACACATCTCAAGCCAGTACCTCAATAATAGAGCCACACTGCCAACTCTCTGAGAGCATAGAATTTAGTACATCTCACACACACACACACACACACACACACACACACACACACACACACACACATACACCCACACACACATACACAAACACACACAAGCACACACACATGCACACACATGGATTTTAATAAATGTTATTAGTTATTAATAAGACCCAAGCAGCCCCCCAATACTTGAGGCAAAGTCCTATGAATCTATGAATTTATTTAATCAGGTTAGAACAAATACTGTTGGGTTTCCTTAAGCTATTTTTCTAACTGTAGACTGGTAACTTCCAAGATGTGTTCCCCATGTACTTACTGTTAGTCTTGCCTGTGTTATTTCTGCTCCATCAATCCATCCTCAGGACTCACTTCCCATGGCCTCATGCTCATGATATATCACCTCTCACAGCAGTATACTTCTTCCTCCTCTCTCCTAGTAGTCCCTACCTGCTACCTCCAGGTACTGCCTGAAGAAATGCCTACCTCTATTCTCTCCAGTAATTGGCTGTAACCACTTTTATTTAACCAATAGTTTTAAATTTGGGAGCAAGGCCAACACAATAAAGACAGGGAAAGTTTGCATTTGAATACATAGCACCAGATCAAACCCTAGCATACCTACAGACATACACACACACACACACACACACACACACACTCACATAAACATATATATATATATGTTTGTGTATGTACATATATATATATATATATAAAACATATACTCATATACACACATATGTATATACATATGTATGCACACATATATATCAGTGAAAAGAATGGATAAGAATTGATATTTGCTAAGATTTTTATGTTTAGAATAATAATAAAAGTATAATTCAACAGTTAAAAATGTAAACTCATGTTAAGAATTGTGGCTCTGAATACAGAATATGGGTTTGGGTTTATAGAACTGTGTTTATTACAGAATTATCAATTTGTATTAATAATCAGGTTTTATTTTTGTTTTTCCCCCAAAACACAGTTCATAGGTAGAGAATCTAAAGCTTAGTGATGTTTAATATGTGTTCAAAATACTGTAATAACTGAGGGAAGACACCAGCCTATAGAGGGGAATCAGCTCTGATCCAGAAATATGTTTCCAACAGAATACTGTAGAGCTCAGAATTGCAGATGGCTGTCTTTTTTCCCTTAATATCACAGAGCACATAGCTAGAACTTTCTGTAAAGTTGTCATTGCTAATAAATTTTCAGAATTAACCTTCTTAAGAATTTCATTATAAGATAGTCTTTATATATAATTATAGTACTTCATATAATTAATATGATTTATTATACTATTTATTATTATGCACAATAGTAAAAAATATCCACATGCAATATAATCTTAAGGTTTCAATTTGCAAAGTGAGAGAAGGTACAGTTGTATCAAATATGTTGAATGCTGATAGAAAAGGAATTAATCAGGGCTGCAGGAGCTGTTACCTTTGGTTTCTGTATAATTGCATTGGCAATTTTTTGATATCTCCTCAATCAAGGACTTTCTGACTTTCTGTCATTGATCTGAAATCTCTTAAATGAGCCAATAAAAATTTTACTGCATTGTCATCATCTTGAAAAGAGGGATTTTCAAACTTATTTTTTACATAACTTTAACTTTATCATGGGTCATTATGTAGGGAGTACCCCGAAGTTGGAAGTATGATAACTGCACTTTGTTTTTGTGTAACTCTCATGATGTGGGTATGGACTGTGCCCTAAATTGCTTTGGTGCTGAAAATGTGTTCTTCAGATGGAGGAGTCAATCACTGGGGAATGATAATGGTAGATTGTGAGGCTTCTGACCTCATTAAGGGAACAATCCATTGGTGGATTTCAAATTTGATGTGAGTGTTGGGAGGTGGAGAAAGAAATCAGGGAGGAGAAAGTAGGATCTTTGCCTTTGATGACTGTCTTGGCCCCATACTTTTTCTGGATCACTCTTGATCACCATGAGGTAGAGAGCATTGCTCCACTGTGCCTGACTCCATGTCTCTTTCCTCTTTTTTCCACAGAGGCAGAGGTAACCCAATGGACTCAGCTAGTACACACTGGAAACTCAGAAGCTCTGCTTTTATGTACATTATCCCCTTTAAAGTACTTTCAGACACTTATCAAAGTAACTTAAAAGAAAAATAAAAACCCCCATTCCCTCATTGATTTTAACTAACTAATTAATTTATTAATTAACGTTCCAAACTCTGCCCCCTTTCAGTCCCCCTCTCAGAGTTCCCCAATCCCTCATCTCCTTCTCCTCTGAGAAGGTGGACACCCCCTTCCCCCGGGTATCTCCCTACACTGAATACATCAAGTCTCTGTGGGATTAGGCACATCCTCTTCCACTCAGGCCAGACAAGACAGCCTTGTTGGTGAATGTATTCCACAGTCAGGCTGCAGCCTTAGGGACAGCCCACTGCTGCAGTTGCTGGGAGATATACATGGAGACTGAGCTGCACATCTGCTACATATGTGCTAGGGGCCTCATTCAGGCTCTTGTATGTTCTTTGGTCGGTGTCTCAGTCCTGAGAGCTCTGAGGGACCCAGATTAATTGACTTTGTTGGTCCTCCTATGGAGTTCCTATCCCCTTCAGGGTGATCAATGCTTTCCCAAACTTTTCTTTAGAGTCCCCAACCTCTGTCAAATGTTTGACTGTGGGACTGCATCTGTTTCAGTCAGCTGCTGGATGGAACCTCTCAGAAGCTAATTATGCTATGCTCTTGTCTGCAAGCATAACAGAGTATCATCATTAATAGTGTCAGAGAGTGGTGTTTGTCCAGGCCATAGGTCTCCTATTGGGCAGGTTGTTGGTTCTTCCTTCAGCCTCTGCTCCATTGTTGTCCCTGCATTTGTTTTAGATGGGACAAATTTTAGGTTGAAAGTTTTGTGGATGGGTTGTTGCCCTTAACGCTCCATTGGGGTCCCTGACTGGCTACAGGTGGCGTACTCTTCAGATTCTGTGTTCACTCTATTAGGCAACTCAGCTAAGATCACTTTCATTGACTCCTTAGAGCCTCCCTCACCTCAGGTCTCTGGGACTTCCTAGAGATTCCCCATACCCACCTCCACCCTTAGCAGCTGCAGATTTTCATTCATCCTCTGGTCCTCTGGCCCTCACCTATCTCTCTCCATACATGCTCCTAATGGAAGTCATACTTCCTAAGACACTGATGGAAACATTTGAATGATAATACAAGTATGCTCTGGTGTGCATTAAGAATGCTAGAGAACCCTGGCTTAGGGGAAGCTTGTTTGGATACAAGATGAAAAGTATCTAGCATATTTGCGATAGTCGATGCAATCTTCACAGCAAGTTTATGATGTAGAAGCTTAATCTGATGGAATAATGAGCTGCTGACAGACATGTTTTCTTAATTGACACCTGAGTATGGTGTCGCCAAAGGACTTGGCATAATACAGTGAAGATAATGAGGGTTGAGCTAGCAGCTCTTAAGATGCAACACAGCTAAAAATGCATAAAATGAATTTTAACAGGCACTCTAAGGTCATATTCTATAAACTCTGAAAAAATATTGTATTTAAACATTATAAAGACTGCACATATCATCCCTTCATTTCTAGAAATCCAGGTATTGAGAGTTTTCAAAACAGTGTACCTCCTGGAACTGAGTCATTGAACACTCAGATATAAAAAAGACCCAGAGCAAAACCAAAATAATACAACAACAACAACAACAACAACAACAACAACAACAACAATAATAATAATATAAAGATAGAGTAAGTAAATGGGAGTAGGGACATTTTTAACTTCAAATATTTTTTCAGAATTCTGGGAGTTTCTAATTTCAAATTATCTTCCATATTTGCTACCAGATTTTTCATTTGTATATACACAAGATTGTGAACCTGTATCAACTCATCTGTATTACTTCACAAGAGAAACTGTTTTTCTTCAGAGAATCAAAATGTCTTAGTTTTCTTTTTTTTATTTGTATTTGTTTTCATTTTTAGCTTGAGGTTGAATAGCAATGAGACTTGTCTAATTTATAGATAAAACACTTCAACCTAAATTTCAGTATATTTTCCAAAGAGTGTAATTTTTTATAAGTTTTGCGTACATGTGCATGCATGCTTACACACACACATACACACACACACACACACACACACACACACACACACACATTTGTATTCACTTTTTATTTAGTGATTGACAATTGGGTTTTTAGTTGACTCAGTCCTCAGCTTCTGATGAGCTCATATATGTCGGCCTCCACTCAGGATATGGAATATGATTATTACCTTTTAAGTCAGAATTTTGCCAGTTCTACATGTCAGGGATTTTTTTCCCATGGAAATTCATACATTGTAGCAAAGGTCACAATGTAACTCTAGTCATAAAATCAACCCAAGGGACTCCAGTGCCTTGGTGTCGATTCTAAGCTTTCTTCAGTTTTCTGTTTTTAAGAGTTCAAATAAGCTAGTATAAAAATGTTCAATGTTATTGATTCCTCCACCAAACATGGACCCTAACCAGGTCTGTGTACATCCTAAACCTGTGAATGAAAGTGTGTGTATATGCTATGGGGAACCTTTTCTTTATGACAGTGTTTTAAGGTGGTTTTGGATTTTTTGTTGATCATCACACAAACAAATAAAATCTCTAAATCAACAAACTGCTCTTTAGAGACTAAAATATCTAATAACAATCTAAGGCTAGATTTAGTAATAAGAACAAATTGTAGTATTATGCTAAACTGTGAAGGCAGTATCTCTGCCACACAACTTAGATTCACTGAGGCATAAACTGCACCCCGGCAGTACTATAAGACCTGTCTCTGACTATTCACAACTAAATATCCTGCCCAATGAAGCATCTTGTCATACAAAAGTGCTGATGACTGCTGCCTACATACAACATTCAAATTCACTGCAGCCAAAACTCAGGCCTGAAGCTGTGTGATTTTTGTTCAAATTGGTGTTTCATTAAATTTTAAATATCAGTTTAGATTTCGTAAAAGTCATAGCAATTTATAAAGAGGCCACATTTTTCAAAAATCTTGAAAAGTAATTCAAGAGATATTTTGTTAGCCTTCGGTTACTTCTAGCAAATGAAATTCAGATACAGAACTGAAAAAAATAAATTGAATAAGTGTAGGCTTTCAATCTGCATAGCTTTGAAATTTAAAAAGAACTGGCTCACTTTTTACATAATGAAAAGGGGAGAAGCAGAAGGCACTAAAACTGCTCGTTGAGTATTAGATATGATTTTAGACCCATAGAGTAAAAGTTGGGGCCAAACAGAAAGCATTTTTTTCTTCTCTACATTCAGTGGGAGAGAAGACAGCAAACAGGAACTGTATAGTACAAGGACATATATTAATAAACACTATGCAGAAAAGAAGCTGAAGATTCTGGATCAATGACGTGATAAACAGGGAGGCTGGACATACACATGATTTTGGGTGGTAGAGAAACCTACTCTAATAAAATTGTGGGCAATCTGAAGACCATAGCTGAGTAAGGCATCGATCTTTGCTTTGAAAAGAATTTCATCGGACAGCACAGTTTCAGTCCTGAGATGACTCTAGGAGTTATGTTCTGAGAAAATCTATAGGTAGTATTTTAACCTTGCTACAAATGACATACGAATGCCTGGAACTGATGTTTCAGAATCACACAGTCTGGATATGAAAGGCTCTTAGGCAATGTTAGACTTGCCAGGCAATCCTTTAGTCTGCTACATAATGGAGGTAAAATGATGTTACTAGTGAAAAGGGGAATTTATCCTTAGAGCATACGGAAGATTGGTTCCAACATTCTACACAGATGCCCAGATTTGTGTATGCATAAATCTCTTATATAAAAATGAAATATTTCCTTACTACATACTCAAATGCTCTTGTTTGTTGTCATCTAATAATTACTCATAATACTTACTACAGTGTAAATTTGATGGAAATATTGTTCGGCGAATACCTACATAAAAATGGTCTACTGTGTGCAAGACTGACCCAGGTCATCTTTATTATCCTAAATTCCTAGTTGGTTGAATTTATAAAGGCAGATACGCTGATATCAAGAGTTACCTATAAGCAACATTTTCTTTACTGTTTTATTCATTAGACATCATTTCCTTGAAACTGTCTTTTGCAAATGCACTTAGAATATAGATATGGTTATATGTAACATGTTTTCTGTATATTGCAATGTATGACCTTAAATGTCACAGCCCTTAGGCATGTCTTCCCTTCAGTCACCCTTGATGCAGCCATCTTGTCTCAGCTGCTGAGCTCTCACTTTGGCAATGAAGCTATTTAGAAACTCAAGCCTGAGAGGCCAATGGAGCTAACGCTGTGCCATCCTGCTCAGCTCACATTTGGAGAGGCATAATGATTCATAGGAAAACACTAGCTACATAACTGGAACTAGTGATGTTTCACCTTTTTACCCCTGTGAAGTATGAAAATTTCTGGTTTCTTTGGAGAATTGGTTGTATCATGTGATTTTTTTTTTTTTTTGGAGACTATCTTATGAGAGGATATTGTTGCTGAAGCAGACACATGAGAAGATGTTTTGCTAAGAACAGACAAGTGATGTCAGACAGTAGACAATGATGCGTGAAACTGGTAGGCCTTACCATTCTTTGCTGGTTATCATTGAACTTTGCTGATGCTAGTCTTCAATGAAAATGCTATATGGTATTGGTTCACCTTACCATTCTTTGCTTGTCATTTTTTGTTGTGATTTCATAGAGAGAAATACCACCAAAGAAGCTTCTTGCCACTTCTGAAGACGCTGACTTAAAGTTTCTTCTTAATCAAACCGCTGTTGGCTGATTCATGAATGAGGTTTGCAAGTGGATTAAGCTGCCACTGTTAATTCATGTTAACTGAACTGCTGATGATATCCTGACAGTGCAGATTGGATTTGCTCCAAAGAGTTATTTCTAAACAGGTCCACATCCTCCTTTGCTCTTATTAAACATTCCTTTCCACTACCTCTGGTGGGTGGTAGGCTAGAAGGGAGGTTTAGGCATTATGAACCCTTATTAAAGTAGGTTTTAAAAAATGTAACCCTACACTACTTAATCTAGCAATTCTGAGATATAATTTGTTTGCTTCCGCTGAAAGTCCTGGACAACTTCAGCTTCAGCTGTGGTTAATAACTACAGTTTTCCCCTTTATACCTACTTTTCTGTCCCCAAACCACCAATCCAGTTGGATACAATCACTTTCCATGCAACCATCTGCATTTTAGCCAGTCTTCTGATTGATTTTCTTGGAGGAAAGTTATCTGAGCTAATAAATGAAACATTATGAAGTATATGTAACACACAACAACATGGTAGACATTCAACTGTAGAACTAGAGCATTATTACAACTTTCTTTGATGATTCTAGACCTGTGGGTCCTGACCACCACATACTCTCCCGAGTCCTAGGCAAAGAACAAGGCACTGCTCTGGTTTTGTTACTCAGGTGTTTTGTCAAAAAAAAAAAAAAAAAAAAGTTACATGAGTGTGTGAGAGAGTGTACAAATGTTGAATTTCCATGAATGTATTACTTAGCTTTAGCATATCTTTGAAGTTTTTACTCTATCAGAAATGTAATTGTACAATTCACTTCCCTGGATTATGTGAAGTTGTAGTATAATGCCACATGATGATATAACTGCTCATAACAATTTTTTAATTTATTCTCCTGTTAAGGGTACTTTAAATTTTGCACTGTTTAACTGTTTTGAAGAGTGTCACTCTAAACACCTTTGTGTATGTGCTCCAGAGAATTACATGTAGGAGACCTGGTAAGGTTGTCCAGTGTCATGTAGCTAGTCTATACTGTGAAATACAAGCTATGTATCAGATTTCAAACATCATTTTAAAAGGAACAAAGTTGTCTTTAGGGTAATTAAAATGTTGATTATATTTTGAACTGCTATTAGCATAATAGATTGGATTATCTAAATATGTTATTGAAATTAATTTCCTTCATTTCTTTTTCTTTTTGCCCTTGACTTCAGTTGACACAGTTAGCATTTATTTATTTATTTATCTATTTATTTATTTATTTATTTATTTATTTATTGTGAGAGCATGAGCTGGTCTGGGAACCTCTGTTCCAGTGGATTCATGAGCAAAGGCAGCAATGCCACTGAGACCCCCATGGTGCAGGGAAGCAAAAACCAGAAACCCAGACAAAGAAAGAAGTACAGCAGGTAGAACTGAGATAAAATCACAAAGGGTTACTGGATAAAGACTTTTAAAAGTGATTAGAGAGAGACTTGTAAGAAAAATGGATGTATAGAGAAGTAATAGTAGGAGAAAAATGAATGGAATTTCAGACTCTGGTAGTGGTTATTACTATGTAAAGGACCATTGTGTAGGTGATTGAAACCTTATTTGATGATGCGAAATATCCAAGTACACATACTTGTGGATAGATGAGATAAGAAGGCAATGTTTTGCCTACAGAGGCAGGGGGACTCAAAACTGAGGAACTAAATGAAGAAAAACACCTCTGTAATCTAGGAGGAGGAGGCTAGAGTCCTGAGAAACAGGATATGGTCTTTTGTCATAGTCAAAGAGAGTCAGTGGATAAAATGATTTATGGAGTCCTAGTCATAGAAGAATATCATTTTCCAGAAGGAAGAGTTGAAAAGATAGATATTTCTTCTAAGGAACTTGTCTAAGAGGATTCTAGAATCACTAATACTGATTTAATTGCATATACTATTACATAAAATTGAAATGCAGAAAATTATAAAATATTTAATTGTTTAATGGAAAATCATCACATAGACAATGTCTTATGCTGTATCCAATATATAACTGTGTAATATTTACATATGCATGTATGTATATTTAGATGAGTAGCATATATAATGTGTTACTTATACAAACTGTAAGTATTATGCATGTAACTTACAGCTTGAACAATTATTTCCCCCCCCCCATGGATGTTTTGAGTTAGGAGCTTATTGCATTTTGCATTTTCTTTGACTGTTGTGTCAGTCTTTTCTTTTCTTTTCTTCACATTTTATTTTTTTATTAGATATTTTCTTTATTTACATTTCAAAGACTATCCTGAAAGTTCCCTATAACCTGCCCCTCCATGTTCCCCTACCCACCCACTCCCACTTCTTAGCCCTGGAATTCCCCTGGATTGGGGTGTATAAAGTTTCCAAGTACAAGGGGCCTCTCTTCCCAATGATGTCTGACTAGGCCATCTTCTGCTACACATGCAGCTAGAGACATGAGCTCTGGGGATACTGGTTAGTTCATATTGTTGTTTCAC
>NC_034598.1:4369536-4371250 GCF_900095145.1 Mus pahari | reverse complement strand
TGTATCTTGGGTATTCTAAGTTTCTGGGCTAATATCCACTTATCAGTGAGTGCATATCTAGTGACCTCTTTTGTGATTGGGTTACCTCACTAAGGATATCCTAGATACATCCATTTGCCCAACAATTTCATAAATTCAGTGTTTTTAATTACTGAGTAGTACTCTACTTTGTAAATGTACCATATTTTCTGTATCCATAACTCTATGGAAGGACTTCAGGGTTCTTTCCAGGTTCTGGCTATTATAAGTAAGTCTACTATGAGCATAGTGAATCATGTGTCTTTATTACCAGTTGAAATATCTTTTGGGTATATGCCCAGGAGAGGTATTGCTGGACCTTCTGGTGGTATTATGTCCAGTTTTCTGAAGAACCACTAGACTGATTTCCAGAGTGGTTGTACAAGCTTGAAACCCCACCAGCAATGGAGGAGTGTTCCTCTTTCTCCACATCCTCGCCAGCATCTGCTGTCACCTGAATTTTTTAGCTTAGCCATTCTGACTGATGTGAGGTAGAATAACAAGGTTGTTTTGATTTGCATTTCCCTGATGATTAAGGATGTTGAACATTTTTTCAGGTGTTTCTCAGCCATTCAGTATTCCTTAGCTGACAATTCTTTGTTTAGCTCCGTACCCCACTTTTAATGGGGTTATTTGAATATCTGGAGTCTAGCATCTTGAGCTCTTTGTATATATTGGATATTAGTTCCCTATCAGATTTAGGATTGGTAAAAATCCTTTCNCAATCTGTTGGTGGCCTTTTTGTCTTGTTGACNGTGTCTTTTGCCTTACAGAATCTTTGCAATTTTATGAGGTCGCATTTGTCAATTCTTGATTTTTAACTTTGGACCTGGTATCTGTCTTGGAAGTTGTCCATTTCATCCAGGTTTTCTAGTTTTGATGAGTATAGCCTTTTGTAGTAGGATCTGCTGATATTTTGGATTTCCTCAGGATCTTTTGTTATGTCACATTTTCATTTCTGATTTTGTTACTTAGAATACTGTCCGTGCAAGCTCTAGTTAATTTTGCTAAGGGTTTATCTAACTTGTTGATTTTCTCAAAGAACCAGCTCCCGGTTTGGTTGACTCTTTGAATAGTTCTTTTTGTTTCTACTTGGTTGATTTCAGCCCTGAGTTTGATTATTTCCTGCCCTCTACTACTCTTGGGCGAATTTGCTGCCTGTAGTTCTAGAGCTGCTAGGGATGTTGTCAGGCTGGTAGTGTGTGCTCTCTCTGGTTTCTCTATGGAGGCACTCAGGGATATGAGTTTTCCTCTTTGGACTGCCTTCATTGTGTCCTATTAGCTTGGGTATGTTGTGGCTTCATTTTCATTAACTATAAAAAGTCTGCAATTTCTTTCTTTATTTCATCCTTGACCAAGGAATCACTGAGTAGAGTGTTGTTCAGTTTCCACGTGAGTGTTGTGTTTCTATTACTTATGCTGTTATTGAAGATCAGCCTTAGTCCATGGTGATCTGATGGGATGCATGGGATAATTTAAATATTTTTGTAACTGTGGAAGCCCATTTTGTGACCAATTATATGGTCAATTTTTCAAGGAGGTACCATGTGTTTCTGAGAGGAAGGTATATCCTTTTGTTTTAGGATAAAATGTTCTGTAGATATCTATTAAATCCATTTGTTTCTTAATTTCTGTTAGTGTCCACGTGTGTTTGTTTAGTTTCTGTTTCCAAGATCTGTTCATTGGTGAGAGTGTG
>NC_034598.1:4338486-4367950 GCF_900095145.1 Mus pahari | reverse complement strand
CTTGCTTTTCAGATGTGTTGGGGTATATTAGGTGGGAGTGCAGGGTTCTGATGATGGTGAGTGGTCTTGTTTTCTGTTAGTATGATTCTTATGTTTGCCTTTTTTCAACTGGTAATCTCTGGTGTTAGTTTTTATAGTTGTCTCTGGTTGAAGCTTGTTCCTCCTGTGATTCTGTTAGCCTCTGTCAGTAGTCCTGGGAGTCCAGCTCTCTCCTGAGTCTCAGTGGTCAGAGTATTCTCATCAGGGAAGCCCTCCTCTTTCAGGGAATGTGCACAGAGGCCTGGCATTCAGACCTGGCTCCTGGCTGAAGATGTAGGCCTGAAATGGGGCCTATCCCAGAAAATGTGTCTCCTCTTCAGCTGCATGCTCACCTGCACAGACTAGTCTCTGGTGTACCTGGCACACAAGATGGCTCTCTCACCTGCTCTGATGGACAGAGCCCTCCCAGGCAGCCACCTCTCCTCTGGTGAAGAAGGTGTCCGGACGTCTGGATCCCAAGACAGGGTCTGTCCCAGAAGCTGTGTCACTTCTGCCTGTCCCAGAAGCTGTGTTGCTTATGCAGCTAGCACTCTCTCTCTGGTGCAGACTGGTGCCAAGCTATCTGAGGAACAAGATGACTCCCTCACCTGCTCAGGCAGTGAGAGCTTTATGAGGCAGACACCTCTCCTCTGAGGGTGAAGGTGCCCGAAACAGGGTCTGTCCCAGAAGCTTTGTCAAGCAAATTTTTTATTAACTTCTTTTGGGGACATGTATTTATCATGCTCAGATTACTCCAACTTTTATTTTTATAGCAAGTACATGTGCTTTATTTTAATAATACTTAGTTTTATACATAAGTAATCTATATTCTATCTTAAAAGTTTGAAAATATTTTTGGTATTTTTACATGTATATTACTGATATTTCATGGGAAAGAAAAACTCTTCATAGGAAAATTTCAATTTTTTTTCATAGAACCTGAAAACCTGTTACTGAGATAATACAATGGAATTTATTCCAAGAAAATTAAAAATGCTATAAATTGCTTGAATAGTTGTGATTAAAAAGAGTTTTAAGGCATTAACTGGTTTCAAAATGTACATTTCCAAAAGACAGGAGTTATTGTAAAAATTTCAAAGATCAGGGGCCAATGGGATGGTTTAACATGCAAAGGGATTTGATGCTCAGTCCCTCTGACCTCCATATCCATGGCTCATGCACCCACACATCATACACACAAACAAACAAACACAATCACATAGAAAATCACAAATGAGTAAATTGTAATAAAGGAATGTAAAAGTTAGAAACAGATTGGGGCTTTAGCTCACTGGTAAAGTGCTTTCCTAGCAAGCCCAAGGCAGTTACTTCAACTCAGTTCACAGCAAGAAAAGAAGAAGGAAGGGAAGGAGGAGCAGAGGGAGGAGTGGGAAGACAAGGAGGAAGAAGGTGGTGGTAAGGGGAGGGGATGTGTAGGAGGAGAAAAGATTTCATCTTTCTGCCACCTTGGCAATGTGTGCTTCTGATGATTTAATTTTTCTTTCTTATTTTCTCTCCTTAAATGACTGATGGATGCCCATGGTCAATGTTTGATTATAAAAGATTATTAGTTATAATTAGATTATTAGTTATTAGTTATTATTAGATCATTAGGTATTATTATTAAAAGAGTATTAGATTATTAGTGTGATTATAAAAGATTATTAGTTGAATTCTTGATTTGATATTTAAGATGTTGAGTAATTGCTTTCTCTTTGATAAGCATGCTATTTGTGCAATTTTTGTTTTGTTTTGTATTTTTTTGTTTTCTGTGTATGATTTTTTGTTTAACCTTATTAAAGCTCAAGAGTGTGACAAGCCAGATAGCAAATGTGAAAACAGAACTTACCTTTGAGTTTTCTACATAGAAAAATTAGTTAACTTAATTATCATTCAAAATTACATAAAAATATTAGCTTACTCTTTCATTTATCTGAGCTTCCAGACATAACTTAGGAACCAAACTCTAATATGCTGTTTCACAGAGTACCATCCATATCTGTGCTCACTATTTGGAAAGTCTTGATTAGTCTGGTGACCAATATTAAAGTTATCTGGAATGGTGGTGTGTGAATAAAGTAAACAATAAGGGCAATTACTGTCATTTTGGGAAATAATCTAACAATGGCTATAATTTCAACAGTAAAAGTGAACAGCCATGGTTGTGTGGCTCAAGTAGTAAGTTGGACCCACAGCCATGGACATCCTTGGGCTTGGGTTCACTTCCTCTGGGCATTCGTGGACTGGGGATCCCTTCCTTTTACCAACTATCTTTGGTTTTACTAATGCTTTTAACTGAGAACTGAAAACAGCAAATATTCTCAGTTCCAATTTTAGCATGAATTTGTTTTCTGTTCATGGAATAGAGTGAACATTGAATCCCAAAGAAATTAGGCTTGCAAGGTAAAGGATGAGCTACTTGCTGGCTATCAGGGTTCTTTCAGCCTTGCTAGTTTCTCCAGACATATCAGGTTTATAAAAATAGGTTGCTTGCTCTGGAGATAATAGTTGCAAAGATTATTCAGGAGGTGAAGGTTATTCTCCATTGTTTAAAAGTTTCAAACTCTACATAAATGGAGATGTTTTCTCAGCTAATGACAAATTATGATTAGTATCTCCTACAGATATTGCAAATTAAAATTAGCTTACACTCACATTGTTCCAAGGTAAAATAATAATAAAGGAAAACTAACATTAAATGTATTACACTGAGTTAAGTTTTGGTGTCCATAGATAAAAGAAAATAAGAATATGTAGATTTAGATGGTTAAGAAATAATTCTCCATTTGTTAAAGGAGAATTGCAGAGCCCTCCCACCCATATCCGTTATTGATAAAAATTGTTTACTTGGCCCTTCTGTGAACTTCTCTTCCATGTCCTCTCTCCTTCCCTGTCTCTCCTCTTTTTCTCTTTCTTTGCTTAGGATGTTATATGAAGTGTTGAATGTTAGGTAAAGATTTCTTCTTTCCCTATTCTGCTTCTCTATCTGTGTTCTACACCTCTCACAGGAGACTCTTCCACAAGGACTCCATCCAAGTCTGTAGTCACAAGGCTGAACCCAGGGTTCACTCAGAGCCCTGGCAAGGACATTTCCTCACCAACCATTGACTTCCTTCTCACTCTGGATTAGTTGAAACCACAGGATCTGTCTCCTGAAGATGATGGGAAGACCAGAGTTGATTTATTCATTCCAAAGCTTGGTTTGTTTTTTTTTTTTTTTAACTTTCTGTGTTGCAGAGTTCCATTAAATGCCTAGCTGTATTTTACTGTCATTGTGAGTTCTATTTGCCAAGAGAAATTTAATAACTTAAGAGGAGTACTTGTTAATAAATCAGGAAACTAAAATTTCCTAGAGGCCAATTTTCTTTATTAAGTTTTTTTTTCAGAGTGAACTAATCTGTGCCAGCCATAATAAACATGGTGTTCTAGAAATATGATAATAGTTATAAACTCATTGATCAACTCAGAGACCCCATAAAAATGTAATTACAACTATTCTAAAGCCTCTACTCTTATTTTCATGGTTAAAATAGAAAAGAATGTAATAGCTCAGGACCAAATTCTCAACACAGAGAAAATTGATTTGCCCCAGAAGGACAGAGGGCACAGAATAAGAGACAGGAACAGGAGATAGTGGATGAAGGAGACTGCGAAGGAAACAACAGAGGCTGGAGGGGTATTTGTCCCTGATTGGGACAAAGAACTGCCTCTGGATAGAGAGGAGACAATGCAGCACATAGAAAAATGGCAGTTATAAAGATACAAGGGAAAACCTTATATTAAAATGAAGTATTTTTTTAATCGGGAATATTAATTAGGTGAGCCAGAGGGGACTTTGGGTTGCTGGACTTACAAACTTTGATAGCTGGGCCTTGGTAGTCAGCAATGGGAAGAGGAAGTGGACAAAAAAGGGAATAGACTTTGACTTTAGGAATGTAACTTAATGGTTTTTAGCAAGACAGAGGGTATGGGAGAAAGGATAGGCCTGCTGGAGCCATGCCTGCCATGGTTGAGATGGTCAGAGTCCCTTCAAAGATTAATCTGTAGAAGCACAGAAGTTAGGCATGGTGTAAGGGACTGGGTTGGGGGGACAGATAGATCTCCTTAGAAAAAGGAAATAGGATAGTTGTGGATGGATGGGGGCTTCAATGGAAGAATCAAATTGATGAGGGAAAGGGAAGACAGGAATGAGGGAGAGGATTCAGGGAGAGACAGCTAAAATAAAGGGCCATTTGAGGGATCATGTAGAAACATAAGACAGTAGAAGATTCCTAAAATATGTTCATATAAAGACAACAAATGAAACTACAAAATGATGGAAGAGGGATTCCCAACAAGATATCCATCAGCAAATTAAGCTTCTAGCACCAAAATTGGGTTATTTCTAATTGAGTTGTTGGCAAAAAGGGCCAGTGGAAATTTCCAAACAAACCAAACTACTTTGAAGACTAGATGTGGTGGTTTGCCTCCACAAATTGACTGCAAATGTCTACTGCTGAAGACATTACCTGCATAAGACATTGAACATTAAAAAGCTATGTTGGTGCACATGTAGATTCTTCCCACCTATATTCCAGGTCTTTGGAACTAAGCATGCCACCAAAGGACAAATATAAACACTAAACAAATCACAAACTACATTCGATCTACAATTGTGTCCCACAACCAAGATATGATAGTGCAAAGCTTGAGGGAACGACCAACCAATATCTGATTTGACTTGAGGCCCAGTATATGAGACAAATCCCATACCTGTCACTGCTTTGGTGATTCAGAACTTGAAACATGATAGATCGGGTGCTTAGAGTAAAATCAAGTGCTAGTCTTTTTTTTTTTAAGTAGTGATAAAATGACTCCTATAAAAGTCCGCTATGCTTGTAGTTCAGTGTCTTGCTCAGCCATCTCCACAGAGACGTCCTATTGCAGCATGAGAATAGAGACCCACAGGTAGACATTATGCAGAAAGTGAGAGACCAAGGAGCATGCTGCCCTAAATAAGATGCCTCCACCCCTCCCCTCAAGTTTCAGGGAATTCTGAGGAAGTGAAGAGAGAAATGATCCAAGAGCCTGAGGTAATAAATGACACCAATAAATTAAGTCTCTAAATCAAAATGATAAAAGTTTATATGAATTCACAGAAACTGAAGCAGCCTGTACAGGTCCTGCATAGGGCTTTGTCAGGTCCCCCGCCTATTATGTATTATGACATCCAGTTTACTGGTTTTATGCGATTCCTGACAATGTGAATGAGGGGGTCTCTAATTCTTGTGCCTTCTCTTGAGATCTTTTCCTTCTGTTTATCTTGGCCAATCGTAATGTGTTTTTGTTTGTTTATAGTATCATGTTTTATTGTTATCCTTTTGAAGCCTCTTTGTTGTCTAATGAAAGGCAGAACATTGGTGGATGCAGATGGAGAGAAAGGAGGAGAAAAACTGGGAGAATCAGAGGGAGGTGAAACTATAATCAGGATCAATTATGTGAGAAAATATTTTTGATAAAAGGAAGAACGAGATAATTCCAGAAGTAACTTGCAAAACAGACTGAGTAGGGTAACATTCCTTTACATCACACTCAGAATATTGTCTGGTATTTATCAGATAGGACCTAAATCAAAATACTCCTACCTATACATAGGAAGCCACCAGAACATTCCAGGAAGAGAAGGAGTAAGATTTTTTAGATAAACAATAAGAATCACAGTTGTCTGTTATTTATAACAAATGTCAACAACTACAGGATTGACAATAGAAGCCTCAGAGTTGGAGGAACTTAAAGAACAACAGAACTCCCAAATGGCTTGTTAGGTCAAAATCCTTAAAGTGGTTCTCCATCACTGGCATTCCTTAAACAACTCTTCAGAGGACAGAATGGACAGTGAACCATTAGTACCAAGTCATTTAGGTTGTTCATGAGAATATGCTTAAAATATTTTAGAACAGTAAGAAAAAAGCCCCGAAACACAGAGGAAATGATCAGCTGAAAAAAGACTAAGTAAAATCTCCTAATTAAGTTCTAGTCACTTCTACCTGGGATGGAAAGAGTGATCTCAAAAATATGTCACCATATTCTTTATTGTCATGAATAAATGTTGGTATTCCCTGATTGTCAGGAAAAACTCAAGCTCTCTTTGTCTCAATCTCTCTGTCTCTGTCTCTCTCTCTCTCTCACACACACACACACACACACACACAAAACACACACACACATGAGAACAAAAATGTGGTAATAGCCATAGGTACAAAATTGATAAATGAATAAATTAAAAATAAATGAAGAAAAGTAATGGAAACACTGAAATTACTATATTTGTTTTAACTTGGATTTACCAACTATTTATTCAATTTTTATTAGATATTTTCTTCATTTACATTTCAAATGCTTTCCTGAAAGTTCTGTTGTTCTGTTCAGGATGGTTTCCCCTATGCCCATATCTTCGAGGCTTTTCCACACGTTTTACTGAATAAATTTCAGTGTCTCTGGTTTTATGTGGAGTTCTTTGATCGACTTAGACTTAAGCTTTGTACAAGGAGATAAGAATGGATCAATTCACATTCTTCTAAATGATAATGACCAGTTGGGCCAGCACCATTTGTTAAAAATGCCGCTTTCTTTCCACTTGATGGTTTTAGCTCCCTTTGTCAAAGATCAAGTAACCTTAGTTATGTGAGTTAATTTCTGGATGTTCAAGTCTATTCAGTTGAACTACCTGTCTGTCACTGTACCAGTACCATGCAGTTTTTATCATAATTGTTCTGTAGTACAGGTTGAGATCAGGCATGCTGATTCTACCAGAGGTTCTTTCATTGGTGAGAATAGTTTTTTCTATCCTAGGTTTTTTGCTATTCCAAATGAATGTAGAAATCACCCTTTCTAAGTAAGTGAAGAAATCAGTTGGAATTTTGATGGGGATATCATTGAATCTGTAGATTGCTTTCAGCAGGATCACCATTTTGAGTATATTAATCCTGCCAATCCATGAGCATGGGAGTTCTTTCCTTCCTCTGAGATAGTCTTCAATTTCTTTCTTCAGAGACTTAAAGTTATTTTCAAACAGATCTTTCACTTCCTTATTCAGAGTCACTCCAAAATATTTTATATTATTTGTGACCATTGTGAAGGGTACTGTTTCTCTAATTTCTTTCTCAGCCTATTTATCCTTTGTGTAGAGAAAGTCCACTGAATGGTTTGAGTTAATTTTATATCCATCTACTGCACTGAAGCTGTTTATTAGGTTCAGGAGTTCTCTGGTGGAATTTTTAGGGTCACTTATATATACTATCATATTATTGGCAAATAGTGATGTTTTGTCTTCTTCCTTTCCAATATGTATCCCCTTGATATCCATTTGTTGTCAAATTGCTCTGGCTAGGACACCTAGTACTGTATTGAATAGGTAGGGAGAAAGTGGGCAGCCTTGTCTAGTCCCTGATTTTAGTGGGATTGCTTCTAGCTTCTCTCCATTTACTTTGATGTTGGCTACTGGTTTACTGTAGATTTGCTGTAGATATTTAGGTATAGACCTTGAATTCTTGACCTTTCCATAAATTTTATCATGAAGGGGTGTTGGATTTTGTNAAATGCTTTCTCAGCATCTAAGGAGATGATCATGTGATTTTTGTCTTTGAGTTTGCTTATATAGTGGATTACATTGATGGATTTCTGTATATTAAACCATCTTTGCATCCCTGGGATGAAGCCTACTTGGTTATGATGGATGATCATTTTGATGTGTTCTTGGATATGGTTTGCGAGGATTTCATTGAGTATATTTGCATCAATATTCATAAGGGAAATTGATCTGAAATTCTCTTTCTTTGTTGGATCTTTGTGTGGTTTAGGTATCAGAGTAATTGTGGTTTCATAAAATGAACTGGTTAGAGTACCTTCTGTTTCAATTTTGTGCAATAGTTTGAGGAGAGTTAGAATTATGCCATCTTTAAAGGTCTGATAGAACTCTGAACTAAACCCATCTGGTCCTGGGCTTTTTTGGTTGGGAGAATATTAATGATGGCTTCTATTTCTTTAGAGGAAATGGGACTGTTTAGATCATTAATCTGATCCTGATTTAATTTTGGTACCTAGTATCTGTCTAGGAAATTGTCCATTTCATGCAGGTTTTCCAGTTTTTTTGAGTATAGCCTTTTATAGTAGAATATGATGATGTTTAGGATTTCCTCAGGTTCTGTTGTCATGTCTCCTTTTTTATTTCTGATTTTTTAATTAGGAGGCTGTCCCTGTGCCCTCTACTTAATCTGGCTAAGGATTTATCTGTCTTGTTGATTTTCTTGAAGAAACAGCTCCTGGTTTGGTTGATTCTTTAAATAGTTCTTTTTGTTTCCACTTGGTTGATTTCAGCCCTAAGTTTGATTATTTCCTAGCATCTACTCCTCTTGGGTGAATTTGCTTCCTTTCATTCCAGAGCATCTATGTGTGCTGTCAGGCTACTAGTGTATGTTCTCTCTAGTTTCTTTTTGGAGGCATTCAGGGCTATGAGTTTTCCTCTTATGTCTGCTTTCATTTTGTCCCATAANTTTAGGTATGTTGTGGCTTCATTTTCATTAAACTCTAAAAAGTCTTTAATTTCTTTCTTTATTTCTTCCTTGACCAAAGTATTGTTGAGTAGAGTTTTGTTCAGTTTCCACGTGAATGTTGGCTTTCTATTATTTATGCTGTTATAGAAGATCAGGTTATTCTGTGATGATCTGATAGGATGCATGGGATAATTTCACAATTTCTGTATCTGTTGAAGACTGTTTTGTGACCAACTATATGGTCAATTTTGGAGGTGGTACCATGAGGTACTGAGAAAAAGGTATATCCTTTTGTTTTAGGATAAAATACTCTGTAGATATCTGTTAAATCCATTTATTTCATAACTTCTGTTAGTTTTCATGTGTCTCTGTTTAGATTCTGTTTCCAAGATCTGTCCATTTATGAGAATGCGGTGTTGACGTTTCCAACTGTTATTGTGTAAGTTATAATGTGTGCTTTGAACTTTATTAAAGTTTCTTTAATGAATGTGGCTGCCCTTGCATTTAGAGCATAGATATTTAGAAATGAGAGTTTGTCTTGGTAGATTTTAACTTTGATGAATATGAAGTATGCTTCTTTGTCTTTTTTGATAACTTTGGGTTTGAAGACAATTTTATTTGATATTATAATGACTACTCCAGCTTATTTCTTCGGACCATTTGCTTGGAAAAAGGTTGTCCTGCCTTTTACTCTGAGGTAGTGTCTGTCTTTATCCTTGAGGTTGGTTTCCTGTAAGCAGCAAAATGTTGGGTCCTGTTTGTGTAGCCAGTCTGTTAGTCTATGTCATTTTATTGGGGAATTTGGCCCATTAATGTTAAGAGAAATCAAAGAAAAGTAATTGTTGCTTCCTGTCATTTTTGTTGTTAAAGTTGGGAATCTGTTCTTGTGACTGTCTTCTTTTAATTTTGTTAAAGGATTACTTCCTTGCTTTTCCTAGGGTGTAGTTTCTATCTTTGTGCTGGTGTGTTCCCTTTATTATGCTTTGAAGGGCTGAATTTGTAGAAAGATATTGTGTGAATTTGGTTTTGTCATGGAATACTTTGGTTTCTCCATCTATGGTAACTGAGAGTTTTGCTCGGTATAGCAGCCTGAGCTGGCATTTGTGTTCTCTTAGTGTCTGTATAACATCTGTCCAGGATCTTCTGGCTTTCATAGTCTCTGGTGAGAAGTCTGGTGTAATTCTAATAGGCCTGCCTTTATATGTTACTTGACCTTTTCCCCTTAATGCTTTTAATATTCTGTCTTTATTTAGTGCATTTTTTTCTAATTATTATGTGTTGGGAGGAATTTCTTTTCTGCTCCAGTCTGTTTGGAGTTCTGTAGGCTTCTTGTATGTTCATGGGCATCTCTTTCTTTAGGTATGGGAAGTTTTCTTCTATAATTTTGTTGAAGATATTTACTAGCCCTTTAAGTTGAAAATCTTTATTCTCATCTACTCTTATTGTCTGTAGATTTGGTCTTCTCATTATGTCCTGGATTTCCTGGATGTTTTGAGTTAGGATCTTTTTGCATTTTGCATTTTCTTTGATTGTTGTGCCCATGTTCTCTATGTTATTTTCTGCATCTGAGATTCTCTCTTCCATCTCTTGTATTCAGTGGCTTGCTTCTATGGTTCCTGATTTCTTTCCTTGGGTTTCTATGTCCAGAGTGTCTCCCTTTGGGTTTTCTTTATTGTTTCTACTTCCCTTTTTAGATCTTGGGTGGTTTTGTTCAATTCCATCACATGTTTGTTTGTGTTTTCCTGTAATTTTTCAAGAGATTCTTGTGTTTTTTTCTTTAAGGGTTTCTACTTGTTTAGCAATGTTTTCCTGTAATTCTTTAAGGGATTTTTGTGCTTCCTCTTTAAGGATTTCTTCCTGTTTAGCTGTGTTCTCCTGTATTTCTTTAATGAGTTATTAATTTCCTTCTTAATATCCTCTACTAGCATCATGAGATATGATTTTATATCTGAGTCTTGCTTTTCAGGTGTTTTGGGGTATCCAGGACTGACTGAGGTGGNAGTGCTNGNTTCTGATGATGGTGAGTAGTCTTGGTTTCTGTTAGTAAGATTCTTACATTTCCCTTTCACCATCTGGTAATCTCTGGAGTTAGTTGTTATAGCTGTCTCTGGCTGGAGCTTGTTCCTCCTGTGATTCTGTTAGCCTCTGTCAGCACTCCTGGGAGTTCAACTCTCACCCGAGTCTCAGTGGTCAGTGTACTCTCTGCAGGTCACCTCTTCTCTGGTGTGGAATGTGCAGAAATCTGGAGTTCTGATATGCCTCCTGCCTGAGGATGAAGGACTGAAATGGGGCCAGTCCCAGAAGCTATGTTGCTTCTGCAGTCAGCATGCACTCCTGTGCAGACTGGTTTCTGAGGGACCCGGAACACAAGATGGCTCTCACATCCTGCTCTAGTGGTCAGAGCCCTCCCTGGAGGCCACCTCTCCTCTTTCGGGAAGGCATGCAGATGTCTGGAACTTAGATCTGCTTCCTGGATGAAGATGAAGGCCCAAATCAGGGTCGGTCTGAAATTCCTATATTGACTTAAAAAGCTACAGTGCTTCATTCGCAGTATAATCAAATGAAAAGAAGAAACAAAAAAATTCATGTCAAGGGTTAAAAATGTATCAGAAGCATATGAAATAAAATATCATAGTTGAAATTTAAATATGAGGCAGGAGAGACTTCAAAGTGATGTATTAGAAAGGCATGATGAAGAAAATAGAAGTCTCACAGGGCTATAACAGTCACAGGTGTAGAGGCACTTAGCAGTGTGACCTCAATCCTGATTTAATTGGTCAGGAATGTGCATTAAACATCCTTATTTTGTAAATTAACCAGGTGACTTATTTTCATATAGCTGAAAATTATCACACAACGTCTAGCCTATAAGAAAACTATAGAGCCTAAAATGTAACAAAGTATTAATTGTATAAAATTTAGCCTTACAGAGAAGGCACATGGCTTTTACCCTCAAGGACCTAAAATTCTATGGAAAGAAGAGTTAAAAGGAAGTCTAGAGAAAATGCTATAATGTATTATTAGATGCAATAATTTGGCCTTATGCCATGAGATAAAGAGTCAGTGGAGGTGACCTCAGGTGGGATTTGCAGTACTGGGATACGGAACCTGAGGCCACCACCTCTTGTAGCCATAAAATAACCCCAGTAAAGCAATTGGGCCAATAACCTAACCACAAAACTTGTGACCCAAAATTTATCCTTCCTACAAGAAATATAGGAGTGAGATATGAAGAAGAGTCTGAAAGAATGCCCAACTAATAACCTTCTCAATTAGAAACCTCTTCCATGGGCAAGAATCAATCCCTGACACTACTAATGATATTCTGTTATTCTTGCAGACAAGAGTCTAGCAAACCTGTTCTCTGAGAGGCGTCCCTAGCACTGACTCGGATGCATGCAGAAACTGACAGCTAAACAGTGGATGGGGTTTGGGGACTCTTCTTGAGTTGTGGGAAGGACTAGGAGCCTCCAAAGGCAAACTAACAGACTCAAATGTCCTGGAATGTTAGAGCTCTCAGAGACTGAACCATCAACCAAAGGGCATTCACAGGCTGGACCTAGGCTTCTCCATACATATGTAGCATATATGCAGCTTGGTCTTAATGTGGGTCATGAAAAACTGGGTAGGGGCAATCTCCAAAGCTGTTCCCTGTCTGTGGGTTATGTTCTTCTAGCTAGACTGGGAGTGGATGTGCTTAGCCTCAGAGAGACTTGATGTACCAGGGTAGGATACCCACAGGGGGCCTCCACCCTCTCAGAGGAAAAAAGAAAGGGAGGATTTAGGGAGGGATTGTGGGATGGAGTGACTTGGAAGGGGGCAGCAATCAGGAAGCAAAGTGAATAAAAAAATAAAAATTAATTTTTTAAAAATTGAGAAGGGTTAGAGCTTTGGTTCAGCAGTTAAGAGTACTTTCTGCTCCTCCAGAAGGCGGGAGTTCCAAAAGCCACATCTGCTACTTGCAAACTCCCATAACTTCAGCTTCTGAGAGTCCACTACCATTTTCTGGTCTCCATAGGTATCCTCATATATGTGCATATACCATACACATATACATATATATAAATAAAGTTAAATCTATTGACAATGTTACTTTTAGCCATTTATAATTTGTGGATTTTTTCTACTTTGTATGTTCTCTGATGTTCTACAACTCTTATTTAGTTAAAATTATCATTTTAAAAATTCTTTTAGGGATTCATATGTGTATACAATAATGTCAAATATTTTATTCTGATTGGTCTTTGTCATATCCCTGTTTCTTCTCCCCCAGAGACCCTTCTTGCTAGGGATACTCTCAAACTTTGATACCTTAGTGTGTGTATATGATGACCAACTGGATTTGGTTGGGATATTTATGATTATGTTAGACAGCGCTAGGCCTTGCTCTAACTGCACATGGCTATAAAATCAATCATTTTTCAAAGGAGGGAGCCAAAGGTTTGCATTTGTTTTCCTTTAAAGGAGAACCTCACTTCAGACCCCTAATGTAACACTCAAATGACTCTGGATATATTCATGTGATAACGCTGTACACTGAGGCAAGCATTTTCTTGTGGTGTTGGCTCTTCTTGGCTGGCTTTACCAGGTACCCAAGGAAAAAAGGAGCATGTTTTACTAGTTATTTTAATCCTTTATTCCTAGATATCAGCTATCATTTTTTCCCAGGGTTTGCTGATTCCTACCTTAGCACTTATTTCTAGATATTCAGACTTCTCAATGCATACAAATTTTCTATATGCTCAGTCAACACACTGAGAAATAAGAAGCATCCCACTCTTATGCTTCAGATTCTGGGATATCCAGCCACTTTTTATTCAAATTATGAAGTTCACATATATCTGGGTACCTGCTAGAAGTGTAATCTAATGGTGGGGCATTAACATGGTCCAGCTGTGAGTACCACTGTTGTATAAGCTTACTAATATATCTTGTTCCTTTTTTTCTAACTACAGGAAGAATAAAAGCATCTCGTGTCTGCCTATAGTTACAAATTATAGAAAAGGTATAATCTGAAGAGCAAGTCGTTCTCCATAGATAGGAATAACTTCCCTGTGAAGAATTGCTTTCATGAGAAGAGTTATGTTGACCTTAAGGTGTTGAAGCCATGTTGGATATTCACAAAGTGATGTGTTTCACCTCAACTTTTGAAAACTTGCAATTTTGCATCTAAAAATATTGAAGATAAGGATAGGAATGTTTCTGTAAAGTGCTCAAGTCTGGAAAGTAGTGGCCTATTCTCCATCAATAGTGTTCCACTCCCCTCGCTCCCAGCCATCAGTCGTACCCTAGGTCTTCATGGAGTCTCCATGTATAATAGACAACCACCTGGCTTTCTGACAGCATTAGGTTTTGTTTTTTTTTCTCATTTACCATCTCTGAGATGTCAGGTTTCATTAAAAAATGGTACAAAATAAAGTAGATGAGTGAACTGTAAATTCCTTATGCAAACTTAAAGGAAGTAGCTATTTAATAGTGACTACATAAGCCATATAGCATGGTTACTCTAAGGCAATTCTGTTTCAAACTTATCTCCTATCTGGCTTAGTTGTTCCACAAAAAGCTTTGGGATGTAAACTGGTAAGTTTTATGGTTACTTCAATAATTGCTAACAATATTTAACCCATGCTTTTAGGAATAAAGATTTTTGTCATATAAAGTAATTTGTATTTTTAAAGTAATTTAATACTTTGAGTAGCATTGTACAATACAAACTATTATACCTGTTTTATAAATATATGGACTAAACTACATTCTGTACAATGTTATATCTAACAACTTTTTAAAGTAAAGGTTTATTTATGTGTGTACTTTTTGTACATGGGACTTTTGTCTGAATTCATGCACAACAGAAAAGGGCATCAGATCCCATTGGTCTACAGTTACAGATATTTGAGGGCCATCATGTGCATGGTAAGAATTGAATTCAGTACCTCTAGGAGAGCAAGTCAGTGTTCTTAATGGTTGTACAATCTATCACCACCTTACCATCAAAGTTTTAAACAGTAGATTTAGAATTTCTAATGTTCATTCTTCTATAGTGAACTTATGTTTCACATTTTCACTTTCCCAGGGTCTTAGAGGCTTGAGTATATATGAAACTAAGCTTCCATGGGCAAATGTTTGCAAAATTTGCAGTTTGCACATTTTTAAGTTAATTGTGAGGTGAGTTTGATTATTCTTTCTAAAACTAAAGGGTGAACACCCAATTCTTTCAGCAAGTCTTGGAGCATGAGGACATAGCATGATTAGCCCTGGTAACGCTGCACGTCACAGTGTGACAAGCTATGGATGAGAACAGGCTGGTTCTGGAGACTGAATTGAAGCATAGACAGGTAGCAATGTTAGGGATAATAGGCTAAGCATGAGGAGTAGGTAGTGGGTAGGGATGGGGTTAAGGAGGACATATATAACATTATAAGGGGGATATGAGAGCTGTGCAATTTAAAGCTCAGAACATCCTGGAACACCCTGTGGTCTAAACATCTGCTCAGTTATCTTTGGAGATGTTTCTGTCTTTCTTCAGTTAAGGGTGGAAAAATAATTTCTCATATCTCATATATGCCTTTGTAACTAGTATTTTCTGAAGTTAGAATTTATTTTTATAAATGGCATATTCTGATATCTGACTTTTTTCTTTCATCCTAAAACTTGTATTAAGTAGCATTTTAGTTCCTGAGCTATACATTCATGACCTTCATGAAGAAGTATCTAAAATACCATTTAATTTTCTGGGAATTATGCCTTAACAGAGTGATTGGCTCCCAGTTCATGTGAATATTGCTAAGCACTTGGGATGGTTATAAAATGTTTTATTAAGAATACTGAAGCAATTTGAATATTTGTTCTCTGATCTCTTCATTACAGAGTGTTCTTTGATATGGGGACAAAGATTCTTGCAATAGTAAGTGTGATTCTAGTCTTTGTTTTGTTGTAAAAATTGACATCTACACAGCAAGTAATTCCTTACAGGACTAATTTTGAAATAAATTTGGACATATATGTATATATTTGGGATTTTTTTACTTTATTTGAGGAATGAACTTCAGTATACATTCAGTTATTGAGTTTAAGATTTTCATACATGTGAGAAAATAAGGCAAATGAGTCCCCAAGTGTAATGAAGAGCCCATTTAAGGGTCAGTAACTTGGGCTTCCCAGAGGCTCAGCAGTTAAAATCTTTTGTTGCTCTTGCTGTAGTCTCAGGTTTGACTCCCAGCTCCCCCCTGTAGCTTCCATATCTCTGTAATACCAGTTCAGGGGATCTGATGCCCTCTTCTGGCCTCTTTAAACATCAGGTATATGTGTGGCACACAGACACAGAAACAAGAAAAACATTTATACACATAAACAAAAAATAACACCAGCAACTGAATTTAAGGTTTCAGTTTCTGGTGTTCTATTTGCATACAAGCATTTTCAGTGTAGCTAAATTGCATCAATTGTAGAAACTTCTTAGTAATTTTTGAAAGAAAAAAATGACTTTATTGCTTTAAGTGATAGGAGATTATTTAGATTGTTTACCTGATCCTGATTTAACTTTGTTACCTGGTAGCTGCCTAGAAAATTGGCCATTTCATCCAGATTTTCCAATTTTGTTAAGTATAGGTTTTTGTAGTAGGATCTGATGATTTTTTTGGATTTCGTTGGTTTCTGTTGTTATAACTCACATTTTATTTCTGAATTTGTTAATTTGGGTACTATCTCGGTTCCCTCCAGTTAGTCTGGCTAAGGGTTTATCCATCTTGTTAATTTTCTGAAAGAACAAGCTCATGGTTTGGTTGATTTTTTGTATAGTTCTTTTTGTTTCTACTTGGTTGATTTCAGCCCTGAGTTTGATTATTTCCTGCCCTCTATTCCTCTGAAGTGTATTTGCTTCTTTTTGTTCTAGAGCTTTCAGGTGTGCTGTTAAAACTGCTAGTTTATGCTCTCTCCAATTTTTTTGGAGGCACTCAGAGTTATGAAATTTCCTCTTAGCATTGTGACCCACAAGTTTGGGTATGTTGTACCTTCATTTTCAGTAAATTCTAAAAAGTCTTTAATTCCTTTCTTTATTTCTTCTTTGACCAAATTTTCGTTGAGTAGAGCATTGTTCAATTTTCATGTGTATGTTGGCTTTTGTTGTTTCTGTTACTATTGATGAGTAGCCTTAATCTTTAGAGATCTGATCAGAGGCATGGGATTATTTCAATCTTCTTGTATATTTTAGGTCTGACTTGTAACCAATTATACGGTCAGTTTTGGATAAGATACCATGAGGTGCTGAGAAGAAGGTATATTCTTTTGATTTAGGATGAAATGTTATATAAATATCTGTTAGATCCATTTGGTCCAAAACTTCTGTTAGATTCACTGTGTCTCTGTTTAGTTTGTGTTTCCCTGAATTATCCATTGATGAGAGTGGGGTGTGTTAAAGTCCCCACAATTATTTTATGATATGCAATATGGCAATATGTGCTTTTAGTTTTAGTAAATTTTTTTTGAATGTGGGTACCTTTGCATTTGGAGCATAGATGTTCAGAATTGAGAGTTCTTCTTGGTAAATCTTTCCTTTGATGAGTATGGACTGTCCTTTCTTATCTTTGTTGATGAGTTTTGGTTAAAAGTCGATTTTATCCAGTATTAGAATGGCTGCACCAGATTGTTAATTTGGATAATTTATTTAGAAAATTGTTTTCCAGCCCTTTACTCTGAGGTAGTGTTTTTCTTTGACCCTATGATCTGTTTCCTGTATGCAGGAAAAAGTGCTGGGTCCTGTGTATGTATCCAATTTGTACATCTATGTCTTTTTGTTGGGGAATTGAGTGCAGGGATGTTAAGAAATATTAAGGAATAGTGGTTGTTGCTTCCTATTATTATTGATGTTATTTTTATTTTTATGTGGTTACCTTCTATTGGGTTTATTGAAAGAAGATTATTTTCTTGCTTTTTCTAGGGTGTAGTTTCCCTCCTTGTACTAGAGTTTTCTGTTTATTATCCTTTGTAGGGCGGGATTTGTGGAAAGATATTGTGTAAATTTGGTTTTGTCATGGAATATCTTTGTTTGTACATCTATGTTAATTTAGGGGTTTTTTAGGTATTGTATTCTGGGTTGGCATTTGTGTTCTCTTAGGGTCTGTATGACATCTGCCCAGGATCTTCTGGCTTTTATAGTTTCTGGTCAGAAGTCTGGTATAATTATAAAAAGTCTGCCTTTATATGTTACTTGACATTTTTCCCTTACTGCTTTTAATATTGTTTATTTGTTTAGTGCATTTGGTGTTTCTATTATTATGTGATGGAGGAATTTCTTTTCTGGTCAAATTTACTTGGAGTTCTGTAGGCTTTCTTTCTTTAGGTTAGGGAAGTTTTCTTCTATAATTTTATTGAAAGTATTTACTCACCCTTTAAGTTGGAAATCTTCACTCTCTTCTATACCTATTATCCTCAGGTTTGGTCTTCTCATAGTATCCTGGATTTCCTGGTTGTTTTGGGTTAGGACCTTTTTGCATTTTGCATTTTCTTTGATTGGTGGGTCAATATTTTCTATGGTATCTTCTGTACCCGAGATTCTATCTTCTATCTCTTGTATTCTGTTGGTGATGCTTGCATCTATGACTCTTGGTTTCTTTCCTACATTTTCTATCTCCAGTGTTGTCTCCCTTTGTGATTTCTTTATTGTTTCCATTTTTAGATTCTGGATGGCTTTGCTCATTTCCTTCACCTGTTTGGTTGTGTTTTACTGTAATTCTTTAAGGTATTTTTGTGTTTCTTCTTTACTGTATTCTATTCCATTTGTTTACCTGTGTTCTCTTGTATTTCTTTAAGGGAGATTTTTGTGTCCTTATTAAATTCCTCTATCATCATCATGAGATGTGATTTTAAATTAAATTCATCCTTTTTTGGTGTGTTGGGGGTAACCAGGGTTCACTGTGGTGGGAGAACTGTGTTCTGATGATACCAGGTAGTCTTGGTTTCTGTTGCTTATGTTTTTGCACTTGCCTTTTGTCATCTGGTTATCTCTGATGTTAACTGGTCTTGCTGTCTCTGATTTTGGCTTGTCCCTCTTGCAAAACAGTGTGTCAGTACTCCTGAGAGACCAGTTCTCCCTGGGAGGTTTTTGGGTAGGGAGAGTTGTGGTATAGTGTCAGCTCTGGCTTGTAGACAGAGTCTAGAAGTATCCTATCCTCAACTGATCCTTGGTTCCTGTGTCCTGTTGACTCTGTGAGGGACCATCTTGGGCCAGGAATTTGAACACAAGTGGTGGCCTTACCTGTTCTCACAGGCGTGTAGGAATCCTGGGAGACCAGTTCTCTGCTGGTGATATTTGTGTATTTAACTCTGTGGCACAGGATCAGCTCTGGGCACAGAGGGAAACCAGAAGACTCCTCTCCCAGGGAGCCCCTCAGTTCCTGTTTCCTGAGGGTTCTGGGAGGATTCCTACCTCAGTGGTGATCCTACCTGCACTCACAGTGCTGACTGCACTCCTGGGAGTCTTGCTCCCTCCCAGGATATTTGTGTATGGACCCCTGTGGCAGAGGATCTGATATTTTTGTCTGTTATAAAATGTCACTTGAGCATTTACTGAAATACAAGAAGGTAATGGAAACATTGGGCTATCTGTGAATTGTTTGTGCAACCATAATACATTGACCAATCATTCACAAACAGTGAGAGTGATTATATCAATCCATGGCCATGAAATACATCCACTTACTATTTACACAGTAATATGTAGATGAGAAGAAGCGGCAAAGTCTATTCCTTAGAAAACTTCTCATAATATAGAAAACTTCTCATAACAAAAATTTATGTTATTGAAAAACTTATATTGCTTAATCACAGCAGCTGAAGTTTGGACCCATGAGAACTGTGTGAAAAATGGACTTCCTCTGAATTTAGTTTTTTCATATTCTGGCAATAATGCCACGATGTGAAGTATTTAAATAAAAATAAAATTTAAATTAAATTATCTTCATCTGTAATGCTTATGGTTGATACTTTTGTGGCACTTGAAGAATATCCAGCCCATTAAAATGAATATGGATATAACTTAGGCATAGCTATAATATTAGTAATAATAATGATAGTAATAATTAAAAACAGGCTGAGTATCACACTTTAAAATATCTAAACAACATAGTCTTGAACTTGAGAGTTTGATTAAGGGAGAAAAATTTCTTCACTGAAATTATTCTGTATGAAAATAATATATAAAAAGCCAGGCAGTGGTACGCCTTTAGTCCCAGGCGGAGTACGCCTTTAATCCCAGCACTTGGGAGGCAGAGGCTGGCGGATTTCTGAGTTCCAGGTCAGCCTGGTCTATAAACTGAGTTCCAGGACAGCCAGGACTGTCTTAAAAAAAAAAAAAAAAAAAAAGAAGAGAAAATATTATATAGAATAAGTTGTAATGTTACAACAAGATTAGTTCAGAAAGTATATTGTTTGTTAATAGTAGGGCATAGAATTGATTTTGTGAAATAATTATTGAGATAACAATGGTAGCACTGGAAACAGAAGAATGTGAGCTCAGGAGCTAAGGCCTGTCAGTAACGATAAAGAGATAAAAAGAAGACATTTAGAAAAAAAACCCAAAACCAAAAAACAAAACAACATAGTTTCAGATTTTGCTGACTCCAGAAATCTGGAAATCTGTGTTATCATGAGATGACAGCAGTGTTTCAGTGCTCTGAACCAGCTAAAAGCAATTTGAAGATGATCTAAAGACGTTGCACAGATCATGATTCTTGCTTATTCGTCAATGCTGCTGACTTACAGGCAAACATTAAAAAGAAAAACTGGCTGACAACATCTGGCCACCCCTTCCAATGTTGTTCTCCTACTGCACATAGCACTTTCTGAGCAATGTGGGTATTTCTCTTTCTCACAGTTATGAAGATATTTCTGAATATGTATGAAGATTACATATTTGAATAACTTAAATAGTAGAAGACATTCTTTTTCACTGTTGCTTTACTCTTTGCTATTTTAAGCATTTAGACATGTACCCAAATTCATTTATTTTTATCTTGGAGAAAAGATCCTTCTTAGTAAAATAAAGAAATTGAGGCTCTTCACCTTCCCAAATTACAGCTTTGAAGAATAAAAAGTGTGTGTAGATGTTCCTGGTTTTTATTTAGCCTGTCATCAGCAATCATGTGTTTGTAATATTCTGAGCTTCATAAATGCCATTGTGCCTCTTGCATTTGTCTCATATATAGCATGCTTGCCAACTTTGGTCTGCAGAGGAAAGCCTTGAAAATGTCAATCCAGGTGGGCACTGCTAAAACACAGAGAATTCCTAATGGTATTTAAAAAAATAGAGCAAGGAGGATTTGAAACAAGCATAGTTGGAAATGACATTTAAAATAAAAGACACTTTTGTGACCCTAAGGCCACAAGATATTATTTTATAAATCAAGCATTAAATCATTGTCCACTGTCACCTTTCCTAGTCTGTGTGATGGTAATTTCATAAGTAGAATATACTCAGATATGCTCAGTGTTGGCATGAATGTGTCTGCCATGTGATATGGCAGAAAGGTAAGACTCTTTTGCCAAGAAAATAATGAAAAGATATGAGAACATGTCTAGGGACATATGGTGCAGCAGATTGAAGGAGGAGAGGCCCAAGGTCCAATTCTGACTCAGCCTTTCATTCACCTGATCAACATAGATCCAGTAAGAGTAACATAGTAGGTTTCAGATCCTTAGTCATTTGAATGCTAACAATTCCATTTAATACATTGGCTTTTCTTTCGTGAAAGTCAAAAAGGAAAAACAAGTTAAGCCATATAAATATCTATATAAGCATAAGGGTATAGCCTTCTTATAATCCACAATATACCACTTTTCAATGGAAAAGTATAAAGAGTATCATAGTCTTCATTTCCTTTAAACTTCCCAAACAGACTTTTTGCTGACAGAGGCAAAGTTAAAGAGGATTATAATGGGCTGGGCATCATGATATGTGACTTCTGGGAGGGAGTCATTTTAATCCAAGAGTTTCAGACTAGATCGGATGTGAGGGGGTATAAAGTAAGATCTTGTTTCAAAATAAGCTATAATAGCAACAGGATCAGACACAGGACATTAAGGATATAGGGGAAGGTTGGTTTTGTCTGTCTGTTTTTGTTTGTTTTAAAGCATATCAATAGGTTATATGTCATTTTGGTCATAACAAGAAATGGAAGTATTAGTTTATTTCTACTGATGCTTGGATAAAACACTGACCAAAACCAATTTGAGCAAGGAAAGAGTTTCTTTGGTTTGGAGACTACAATCCACCATGGAGGAGAGCCAAGATGGCAATTCAAGGCACAAATCCAGAGGCAGGAGCTGACACAGAAGCCATGGAGCATGACTTACTGGAGTGCTTCCCATGTTTTCCTACATCCCAGGGACAAAATGACACAGAGTGTGTTTGGCTCTGCCACATCAATCATCAATGAAGATAATACTCCATGAACATGTCCATGGGCTAATCTGTTTGAAGAAATTCCTTATTTCAGTCTACCTCTTCACCGGTGTGTCTACATTTGTGTCAAGATGACAAAACCTATTTATGACACTATCCAACAATTTTTCTCCCAGAGCTGTATTATTTTCACAGATTTAGCAAAGAAAATACCACTCCAGTTTGTGTCAATGAGACAGAAAGAGGAACAAACTTGAGATTATCTACTGTGCTTTAAAAGATCTGCTCTTTGGAGAAACTACTTAAGGGGAGCTCAAACTACATTGGATTTTATCAGCCTAATGGTCCTCATGAAAGAAAAGTATTCAACTGTGGCCCGATTTATCTTCTATGAAGAGGTAGGAAACTATATGTATATGTGAGAGAAAGCATAAAAGTAAAACCCACAGTAGCCATTCTGTGTTACTCATAGCAAAGGAAATATTGCAGTGAGCTTGTAAGTTTCAGATTCCATGGACTGAGAGACTCACTAAAGCTATAACCCATCTGTAGGACTACAAAAACTTCCTTTCACCCAATTAATGGTGTCACCTATCAATGAGAATTAGAAAAAGAAAGATTAATGAAATAGAGTGAGCCTGAACGTCTGATTTGGCTATGGCAATGGGATAATTGCGTCTACCCATATAAAACTATGACCAATAAGTTGAGCTCTAGTGGATAAACTTTATGGCATGCAAATAGAAATGGGAAAATATACGGACATTCTAAGAACTAAAAAGAAGAAACACTAGAGATCACCCTAGCAAAAGTCTTTCTGAGGAGTTCCTAACCAAACTGATACATGTTACAGTAGAAAGCTCAAAGACTAACTATCAAAGAAAAACAATAGCATAATAAATAAGAACTGCAGGTGATTTAAGAAGACATGACATTTGCAAAAGGAGTTTCAGAGGAAAAAAATCAGGAATAAAGCAAAGCATCTCTTCTGATGGACAATGCTTGAGAAGTTCTTCTAAACTAATGTCAGATGCATATCAACAGATCAAGGACACTCAGAGAGCGCTAAGCAGGAAGAGGCCAAATTGTCAACCAAGCTTACTATGGTACAACTACACTACACTAGAAAACATTGGGAAAGTTCTGATAGAGACCAAAGGACATAAAAATAACTTTAAGTTACCAAAGAATATTTACTTTCTATTTTGCAGAAAGTGCAAAGCACTACAAGTATAAAAAGTGATGTCTAAAGGAAGAAAAGGAAGAAAACACCAAGCTAGAATTCTCAATCCTGCTAAAATGAGGGAGTAATAAAGACACTTTATGATAAATACAAACTGAGGAATTTTATTGTCAATAGATCTGCATTGCAAAACATAACAAAAGGAATTCTTCAGAGGGAGAGAAGGTTGCATTGGTCAGAAATTCAAATCTCAGTTGAGAAAGGAAGGGCATTGTGCTGAAAGATGTGAGCTTGTATAAAAATATTTATTTTCTGATTCTTAATTTGAAACAGCAGTTTGTTAAAAATAGGAATACCATCAGTTTATTCAATTATGATTGATGAGAGAAGGGAGTTAATATTGTTTTATAATTGTTAAATGTTCCCACACACCATGTGCCAAAATCGCATATTTAAAAGCAGATCTCGATTAGTAGTATATGTACATTTCAAAACCTAGGACAACTATTAGTTGTAAAAGGACAGAATTATGATTGCAATACTAAAAAAGGAGAAGAAATAGGCAGTTATGAAATATTCAGTTAAAAACTGAAAGAACAAGAGGTAGAAACAAAGAACAGGAGGAACAGATAGAAAACATATGTTAGATATTAATTAATATATGCCACTAATCACCTAGAATATCAATGATCTGAATTGGTGTGGTGCCACTTGCCTGTAATGTTCCCAACTACTCAGGAAGATCTGGTGAGCAGATTATAAGACTGAGGCCAGTTTGGACTACATAGACTTTTATATAAACAAAACGTAAGTGAGTGCTGATGGTCTAAATACATCTTAGAAGGCTTGTCAAAGTATGTTAAATAATTTTATGTCATGTATAAGACACTCAATTTAAGTATAAAACACAAAAAGTAATGTCTCATGCTAATTTGTGAAAGCAGCACTTCACAGCAAAGACAGTTATCAGGTATAAAGTGGGACATAGGTGTAAAGTGGCTGGTTCTCCAAGAAGATACAACAAAATTAGATATCCATATATTCAAAAAGAAAAAAAACCAAAGTATCAAATATATGGAGCAAACCTGCAAGGGACAATAGCTAAAGCCATTGTTTTAGTTGGAGAATCCAAAATGCTACTCTGTAAGAAATGAATAGATTTATTAGGAAGAAAAACCACCAGTGGTGCAGTTTAATGATTCAGTTGAATTAATACTGAGTGTAACTGACAGTAATATGAATATTGTTGACATTAAAAGAACATTTAACCAATTATAGACAAATACGTCTTGAGTTTGTAGGAAACATTTAAAATGACAGAGCATATTATGAAATCATAACCCATGCCTTACTAAGTTCAAAAATCATAAAAATTATGTCTAGATTTTAGACCAAAATAGAATCAGACCAGTGATTAAGAACAGAAAGATAGCTTTAAAAATCTCAAAGTTCTTGTACATCAGACAATCCATATATCAATAATGTCACTGAAAAAATTTTCAAGGGACATATAAAAGTATTTTAAACTAAATGAAAATGTTAACACAAGTTATCAGATGTCAGGAAACATAACACAAACAGTATTTAAAATTTGTGAAACTGAATGTTTATGTTAAAAAGAGAAGTGTTTAAAGTTAACCATGTGATTTTCAGTTCAGAAAACCAGAAAATTAAGAGCAAGTTATAATGTATAGAAAAAGGAAAATAACAAATTAGAATAAATCAATGATAGTGAAATAGATAAATGACAAACATCAATGAAGCAAAAATCTGATGATTTAGAATGATTGAAAAGTTGATAAGTGACTTATTTGCCTAATGAGACAAAATAAAAATATCTGATATGGAACAGGTATGTTTGTTATAGTTACTGAAAGGATAATAAAAGGATGGTATTAAGAAATAAAACCTATACCCATGAATTAGATAACTTAGACCAAATGAAAATTCTTATATAAGGTATACCATCCAAACTCACACCTGAATGAATATACTAAATAAACAGATCTGTACCAATTAGTTAAGCTGAATCAATATTTAATGATCTTCCAAAACAGAAAACATAAGGTTCATGTATATTGGCTGCTGAATTCTACTAAACATCTAAGAAGGGAATCATTCCAATTTCCAATAATATTTCTCAGAACAAAGAAATGAAGGAATTACATTAGAACAAATTAAATAAGACCACCATTACACCAATGTCAACTTGAGACAAACATCCAAGGGAACAGTGTTGCTTATGAATGTAAATGCAAATATGTTCAACAAAGTGTTATCAAATCAGATTTTAAAATGTACAAAATGATTATATAATCTACTGCATAGGATTAATCTAGATATGCCAAATTGCTTTAACATTTGAAAATTGATATTATTTATAACAGTAATTGGATATTAAGACCATGTCAGTGCATGCAAGAAAATTATTTGAAAAATATCCAGTACCCATCTATGATAACACTTCCTGTAAATTAGGAATCAAATCAGTAGATAAAGGATATCTACAAAAAGATTCATTGTAGTAAATAATGAAAAACTAGATGTCTCCTTAAAAGATTTGGAGCAGGCAGACATGTTTACTCTGCCCATGCTTCTTCATATTAGAAGTCCTAGTTCATTCAAATGATGCATGTAAGCATAGTATATTCTGTCAAACTGAAAACAACAACAACAACCTAGAGAGGTACTACACAGAAAAATGCTTGCTATACAAGCATAAGGATATCCATGAAAAAGCCATGCCTTAGGGTCCACACTAATGATCCCAGAACAGGGAAAATAGAGGCAGGTTAATCCCTGGGACTCACTGGCAGCCGTCTTTGCCTAATCACTTCTAGATCGAAGTGAAAAGATCACTGTGTCTCAAAAAACAAAACAAGAAAATAAACAACAGCAACAAACTGGGCTCCTGAAGAATTACGCACATGGTCGAATTCTCTACTACCCAACCCCGATTCTCGCACACACAATAGTGTATGTCTTTATTTTCAGATGACCCGAGCATCTATGTTGAAATTATAAAATAAAATAATTAATGATAATACTAATAATATAAGATTTACAGCAAGACATCATAATGGAATGTTAAGAGATATGTCTGGTATGTTATATTGTCTAGAAACAAAGATGTAGCATTTGAAGAAAAACGAAGTAGAATTTGACAGTAAAGACACAATAGTATTTCATTAACACTCTTCAAAAGGAAATGGTTATATACAACTCCAAAGCAAATGTGCAATAAGGAAAATTAGAAGACTTTGGTGAAGGAAATCAAAGAACTAAGTAAATGGAAAAATGCTATGTGCTCATAGATAGGAAACAATATGTCATTTCCTTTCATCCATTATCTAATAGGGTCAGTGTAATTCTACTCAAAACTCCAGCAAGTTATTTTATAGAGACTAAGAAATATGTAAGGAAGGACAAAAGATCCAGTGTAGCCATCATGATACTGAAGCGAGAAATCAGAAAAGGCAAGCTCTTCCTGACTGCAAGAGCAGCAGTTAACAAAACACAGCAGTGTTGGAGAAGGGACAGGTTAAAGCAAGTACAGAAAAGAGTTCCAGAAGTAAACACTGTAGTTAAATGATATTGTCAGATGAATGTTGAACAGCTGTAAATGATGAGAAGAGCAGCCTTGAAGCAAATGCTTTGGGTACATAAAAAAATGCACATACACTCCCTTACACACTAAGACACTTAGAGGATATATGCATACTGCAGCCTTACATTAAACATTAGTCCCAGTTTCTTTGTCTATTGGGGCTAGAATGAAAAGTAGACATTAAGACATTAACGGCATCCAGAAAAATATATAGATGATGACTGTGTAGCATCAGCTGAAGACTCTTTCAACTTAACAGAGAAGTTAAAGTATAAGGTAAACATTGTCCAGATAATATATTTAATTAATGAATATTTGAAGCCATTAATATAGTGACCAGGAGAGGTGGCTCATGCTGCAATAATGAGAACTCAGTACCCAAATCAGGCAACTCAAAAGCACCTGTCACTCCAGGTCCAGGGAATCCTATGCCTCTTTGCCTCTGTAGACACTGAAACAAATGTGCACATACCCCACACAGATGCACACATATCCATGCAACTAAAAGTGCTGGAAGCAATGAGTGAGAAATAATATTGCAATATTGTTGACTGTGATAAGACAGCTTTTGGATAACACTTAGAAATTAGACAAAACAAGTTATGTTTGATATAGAAAGAACACGGTGCAGACTAGGAGGCAAACATCAGCAGAAAATAATAAGATCCCAGTTAGTATTCTAAGTCCAGGTCTGGGTGGCATACTTCCTCTGGTGGAAAGAGAGAAAAGTCTGAGAAGAGAAGCCTCTTTTAATGCACCAAGTCTCAACATCTGATTTTCTGTGTGGCAGCTAATAAAGATAAGTAAATGTTCTGACCTTCTGAAATTAGATTACAGAGTACTGTAGTTTTTAATTGTCTCCAATTTTGTGCTTATTAAACATTTTTGCGTGGGTTAGGTTTTCATCCAAATCTAATATTTATTCATTAATTAGCATTAATCGTCTTGCCATCATTTGTGATTCTTGGTATGGCTGGTAGCAGGGGAAGGTTATTTATAGACAAGCATGGGTTGTAAGTGATTTTGCACAGCCGCAGCTCCTCATGTCAATGAGTAATAAGGGTGACCTCTGTTGCCTAGCAACACACTTAATCATAGGCAACCTGATTGTCAACAGAATTGGAAGAGTCAGAAGTCGAAAATGGAGAGTGCGATCATTATTTGTCTAGGTGGAGATTTATACTGTTTTTCTATAAATTGTGAAAATCCTAACCTTACAGGTATATTTCTCACATTTATAACCCTATTAACATAGTAGAAGCAGTGCATTAATAAAATGAGGGTGCACCAATCACATTAGTTCACAGCCAGGGGCTCCTGCGGCAGCCAGAGTTCTGTGGTGCAAAGGATCATGAATAATCATTCAAAATACTTTAGGGAGTCAAATTTCTTGTCATAAGCCATACAGTTCTATTATTCTGTATTATGTTTTGAGGTTCTCTCTCTCTCTCTCTCTCTCTCTCTCTCTCTCTCTCTCTCTCTCTCTCTCTCGTTATTTTATTAGATATTTTCTTTATTTACGTTTCAAATGTTATCCCCCTTCCTAGTTTGCCCTCTGAAAATTCCTTATCCTCTCCCTCTTCCCCCTGCTCCCCAACCCACACACTCCTGCTTCCTGGCCCAGGCATTCACCTATAATGGCGCATAGAAGCTTCACAAGACCAAGGGCTTCTCCTTCCACTGATGACCACCTAGGCCATCCTTTGCTATACATATGCAACTAGAGCCATGAGTCCCTCTGTGTGTTTTCTTTGATTGGTGGTTTTTGTCCCAGGGAGCTCTGGGGTTACTGGTTAATTCATATTGTAGTTCCATTCTGAGGTACTCTTATCAGCTGAGGTGAGAGTCCTTGTTTCTGCTGCCTTTCAACCCTATCCATTGGTTAGTTTGACCATACAAAACACTGCAGGTTTAAAATCGGGAGCAGAGAATGAGTAACCACACTCCCCATTAATTTTTTTGACTTATTTACTTATTTATTTATTTTTATACAGCTGGCAAGGTGAGAGGCAAAGAACACAGATCTAATTTCAAAGTTCTAATTTTAATAATGGAGTTAGAGGCAAGATCTCTTAAATCTACTAATTCCAATTGATTTTATTGTGGCATTTAAATAAAACTGGATTTCACTCACAGAAACCCAATAGCCAAAGTCTCATTTTTTTTTTTCTGCTCAAAATCTATCCATTGAATACTTGAAGTGTCTTTCATTTTCCTGTGTTGCAATTGATTCTCTTTCTTTTCATATTTTACCATAATCACTATATTAATAATGCTCCTCACCTCATTGTCTCTTTAAGTTCTGTTCTCCCTTGATTATGTTGTAAGTGTATATATAGAGAACATACAACCACTCTGCCATGTGTTTGCACTGTGCCCTTGGAGAAATGATTCTCAGTCTTTTAGCATCCCAATGGTATGCCTACATGTTATTAACACATAGTATAAAACATTTTCTTGTAAAAGAGAGTTGAGATTTGATCTATAGTTTGAGAACTCTACAGACTTGTGCAGTGCCAAGTTTTCATAGCACTGTGAATCCACAACTATGTAGAGTTTTTGTACTTGAATGAAAGTCTGTAACTCTGTGAAGTGTAAGGTTTCACTTAAAAACCTGTTGTTAGCCGGGCGTAGTGGCGCACGCCTTTAATCCCAGCACTTGGGAGGCAGAGGCAGGCAGATTTCTGAGTTCGAGGCCAGCCTGGTCTACAAAGTGAGTTCCAGGACAG
>NC_034598.1:4336504-4338445 GCF_900095145.1 Mus pahari | reverse complement strand
AAAAAAAAAAAAAAAAAAAAAAAAAAAACAAAAAAAAAAAAAAACAAAAAAACAAACAAACAAAAAAACCTGTTGTTGTCTTGCTATTGAATTTGAAAGATTAACTTAAAGTTGTTTGAAGTCTAGCCATAAAATACTTCCCAACTCGTGTGTGTGTGTGTGTGTGTGTGTGTGTGCGCGCGCGCGCGCACAAGCCAGAGGACATCTCCAAGAAGGCCTTAAAGAAGGCCATTCACCTTTACTGAGAGAGTTTCTAATTGTCAAGAATTTTGCTGATTAGGTTTGACTGGCTAATTAGTGAGTCCCAATGATCCTAAGCATACTGCCTTTCCCAGCATTTTTATGTAGATTCTGACGAATCAAACTCAGAACTCCCACATATAAGCAAGTACTGTACCTACTCTTCTGACTGGACAACCCCTCCTCACTCTTCCCATTTTTCCAGCTCTATGGCCTGAAGAAGAAATGAATAAAGCCTATGAATAGGGTATGAGTAAGGTTAAATTTGTCACTTGGCTAAAATAATCAAAATATCTATGTATATTTAGTGTTATCACACTCTAGTGATGATTTCAAATTTCAAACACTAACACAAGTATTTTAGCCCCTGTACTTGAGAGAGGTTTGCAACTATCTAAATTTGGAATAACAGAGTTTCAGTTGAGCTTTCTATCTCTAGTTGGCTACTTGGAGTCAACTGTGGTTGGAATGTTATTTGTTCTCTATTAAAGCCTAGGTCTCCAGTAGTAAGTTTGAGGCAGTGGAACCTTCAAAAGGCCAGGCCAAGGAGGAGATGATCTGGACACTCGGGCACTGATGACAAAAGGAATCAAGGTAGTTTCTGTAAAATTCGGTTAAGTTCTTAAGAGACTACATTGCTAGCATAGACCAAACCTGAACCCCAGCCTCTCTCTGGATACCAGGCTCATTCATACCCACTGCAGTGACATCTACCATGAGAACTATGCCAAATGGAAAACAAAGGGTGCTTTCCATTTGTTCAGGGACTTAGAGTCTCAAAAATGACTTGCTAGCTAAATGAACCTCTTTTCTTTATAGAAACTCAGCCTTGGTTACTTTGTTATATAAACGGGGAATTGACTAATATATAGCATTTGTTTTTCATGTGTATACAAGGATTAATAACAACATATATATATTCATGTCTGGCCAAAAATAATGATGATAACCATTGATATATTTAATATTATTTTTATAGTTATCTTCAAAATTAAGATAGTTGTACAATCAAACCTAATATTTTCTAAGAGAGAAATTATATTTTACATAATTTCTTGTATTTTGATCAAAAAATATCTAGTGAACCTTATTTCTCTTTTTGAAGACTTAAAGATTATTTGTGAAACATCCAGGCACCTTCCCCACAAGAGGAGATTGTGTCTGCCCAGGAGGGCTCTCAGTGCCTGAGCTGGTTTGGGAGCCAACTTTACTCCGGGTTGCCCAGGCTCCAATCTGCACCGGTGAAAGTGCAGACTGCAGAAGCAACACAGCTTCTGGGCCAGAACCTGTTTCAGGCTCCAGTCATCCCAGCACCTTCCCCACCAGAAAAGAGGTGTCTGCCAGGGAGGGATCTCACTGCCTGAGCTTGTGAGGGAGATATTCTGTGCTCAGGGTCACTCAGGGACCAGTCTGCATAGGTGAGAGTGCGGACTGCAGAAGCTACACAGCTTTTAGGACAGGGAGAAGCAACACAGCTTCTGGGACAGACCCCATTTAAGGCTGTATACATCCGGGCACCTTCCCCACCAGAGGAGAGGTGGCCAACAGGGAGGGCTCTGTCTGCCAGAGCAGGTGAGAGAGCCATATTGTTTCCAGGGTCCCTCAGAGACTAGTCTGTGCAGGTGAGTGTGCAAACAGCAGAGGCGACACATCTTCTGGGACAGGCCCCATTTCGGACCTACATCTTCAGCCAGGAGGCAG
>NC_034598.1:4326168-4336493 GCF_900095145.1 Mus pahari | reverse complement strand
TATTAAAAACAATGAATTTATGAAATTCTTAGGCAAATGGATATATTTGTAGGATATCATCCTGAGTGAGGTAACCCAAACACAGAAGAAGTCACTAGATATGCATTCACTGATGAGTGGATATTATTCCTGAAACTTAGATTTCCCAAGATACAATTTGCAAAACACAAGAAAACCAAGAAGAAGGAAGAGCAACAGATGGATACTTCATTCCTCCTTAGAATAAGAAACAAAATACCCATGAAAGGAGATACAGAGTCAATGTTTGGAACTGAGATGAAAGGATGGACTATCCAGAGACTACCCCACCCGGGGATCCATCCCATCATCAGACAGCAAACCCAGACACTATTGCACATGTCAGCAAGATGTTGTTGAAGGGACCCTGATATAGTGGTCTCTTGTGAGGCTATGCCAGTGCCTTGCAAACACAGAAGTAGATTCTCACAGTCAGCTATCGGGTGGAACACAGGGCCTCCAATGGAAGAGCTAGAGAAAGTCCTCAAGGAGCTGAAGGGGTCTGCAACCCTATATGTAGAACAATAATATGAACTAACTAGTACCCCGAGAACTTGTGTCTCTAGCTGTATATGTAGCAGAAGATGGCCTAATCGGGCATCATTGGAAAGAGAGGCCCCTTGGTCTTACAAACTTTCTATGCCCCAGTACAGGGGAATGACAGGGCCAAGAAGTGGGAGTGGGTGGGTAGGGGAGCAGGGCAGGCGGAGGGTATAGGGAACTTTCAGGATAGCATTTGAAATGTAAGTAAAGAAAATATCTAATTAAGAAGGGTGAGAATAAAGTTTATTTGTATTTGTGATGATTTTTGTGACTGTGATCATGAATTCCCTAGGTCTCATTTACCATCAAAATCACAAACCTATCTTGCCTGTGCCCCAAATATATTTTTTTTCTCATATTTCTCTGCAATTCATGAAGAATGGGCATTTATTTTTATCACAAATCTATACAAACCTGTACAGAAAATCCAAATGTTTAACTTTTAACACTTTGTGATTGCAGATATGAAATTGACTGAACAGACTTAATATTTTAATCTACAGTGTATGTCTTGTGATCATACACTATTTGTTTCTTAACTGATAGCTGCAGTTGTTCCTTCATGAAACATTCCTGAAGTTATCTGAGTATGTAGACAATTACTAAATGTGTATTATTTGTGTGGTTTTTGAGTATGTGTGTGCTCACATGTATTTGTGACTCACATATACATATATGTACAAAGGTTAATATTTGAGTCCTTTCTCTATTGCTATTTGTATTATTTTTTTGATATATGCTTCCTCAGCAATTCAGCAAGTGTAGCTGAACAGCATGCCTGGCATTTTATGTAGGTGATGGGGATCTGAATTTAGGTCTTCAGATCTTGACAGGAAGCACTTTATGTATTGAGCCATTTTCACACCCCCAACATTTATTCCTGTATTGGCCTTCCTTACATAGTAACCTCTAGTGAACTGACACTAACAGTTTTTCTTGTTAGTCTTCTAGCCCAAAGTATAGTTATAGACAACACTGAAGACAGGGTCTGTTTAACTAATTCTGTTTTCCATGATTTTAAGCATTAATATATTCTGTCACAGAAGCATAAGAACAGTGTTTTCCCTCCTTTGAGTACAAATTCCTCACACCTCAAAAAAGATCACTTTCTTCACTGAGTGTCACAAAGTCCCTCTGTCCCTCTGTTCCTCTGTCATTGCCAGTGTTGACATTTGGCCAAATGAGGAAGCTGTTTTTCCAGGAACCAGCTCTCTGTACTAGAATGGTGGAAGTTAACAGCTAACCACTTTCAGCATCACAGTGAGGGACTGTGATTTCTCAGCTGATACTAAAGTTAAAAGAAATTGAGCTGCATGAGTTAGCAAACAGTACGACAGGAGGAAGGTCTGTCTCTCTGTTAAGAGTTCTCAAGATGTGCAGCAGAGGAAGAAGCAGCGTCTAACACAGGAAATGAAGCCCCGTGTGGAACAAGGTGCTTCCTCTTCTTCAGTGCTGCCATTCACTTGCAGGGAGCAGAAGTGAGGAAAGAGATTTTGAGTGTCAATTTCTTTGAACAGGGAGGAAAGAAAGCTTTGTCTTCTTGCTTTTATCCCATTCTTTCTATTGTGAGCATTCTTAACTAAGACACAGATGGCATTGAATTGCTATTTAACTCTTCTAAGTGCTTGTAATAGTTTGTGGAAAATTTATATCTTCTAAACAATATGCTCACAAAATCAGTTGAAGCTAAACTGAAAATATGATTTTTAACTGATTCTTTCTTCATTGAGAATTATGTTTGGTTCAAGTTGACTTAAACATGTCAGTGATTTTCTAGGAACTTATGACCTGGTGCATGGACATGAACATATACAAATGGCAAAAAAACAAACACAAAACAACAAGAAGTCACATGGCAAGAATGAACCCAAATAATCTCTCTGCATCTCTCTACCTGTATTGATTTGATCATCAGTCTTCTGTATATACAGATATAGAAGGTCTTCCAGTTCCACAGTGGTGTTTTGCCACTTAACAATCAGCATTTGACATGAAACACAGGCATTGAAAGTCTAACAAAGCACTTCTGTTGCAGTCTGAAACAATTAACAATTAATACCAGAAAAAGGAAACCTAGGGCAAGAAGACTTTAATATCAAACAAAACCACAGATGTAATTAAGAAGACTGTGGTAATTTTACTAGTCAGAGATTATTATGAACTTAATTGTCTACTTACTCCTCAAAATGCTACCATGATCCCAGAGTATGAATATTTAGAGGTAAGGATTTTAGGAGAGTATTAACCACATTTATATATGACATATATATGACACAAATTTTAGAGCAAATGGCAGGAGTTGGTACACAGAAAAAGTTGAAGAGAGGAAAGGAAAAGGTGTATTTTATTTCCAAATAAAAATTAAAATAAATACAAAAGCAATTTATTTGACTTTTGAGTTTGAGACTTCTTTCATAATTCTAGCTTTAAATAGTATTTACTCTGCAGAAAACAAGATTAAAATATACTTTTAGAGACAAAGTATACTTGACTTCTTCATTTTTTTCCTCATTTTGCTCCAGTATAAAACTAGTGTGTATAAACTAGTTGTTTCTCCAACAGTCACCAGGAAACTGTCACACCCCTCATGGGGATACTGACTGCAGTACTAAGACAGCCATGCCTGGCTTGTTCCAGGCTCTAGAGAAAGTATCCAAGGGATATATACAATGCATGAAGTAAAGACAAAAGGAAAACGGGTGGATTACAATTGCTTTACCTCTCTGATGTGAATATGACTGCTCTTTTTCATTCTGATGAAGTTCTCCTCCTGTTTATTTGAGGGTCTTCTTGTAAAAGTAGAAGACATATCTAGTGAAAACATCAGACAGCATCAGAGTCTCTAAAGACTAGCCTTAGATCTGTGATCCTGCCCATAGCTAAGCAGTTTTACTCATGATTTCTTCTAGGCTTACCTAGCATTCCACTATTGATAGAGGCAGCTTATTAAAGACTTGTAGTCTGAGAGTTACTGTGGTGGCATAAAGAGATCAAGTAAGATCAAGGCAGTCTACTAGACTACTAGGGACTTCAGAAGTCAAAAGAAGGTGCTGAATTCATTGGAGCTATATATCATAAAATTGTGAACTGCTTGATGTGGATGCTGGGAGTTGGTTTCAATTTGCCAGCTAGAGCAGTACATGCTCCTGACCACTGACATAGGTATATCAGCTTGATGAGGCTTGTAGTGGCTGGTTTTGTGTCAACTTGACACAGCTGGAGTTATCACAGAGAAAGGAGCTTTACTTGGGGAAATGCCTCCATGAGATCCAGCTGTGGGGCATTTTCTCAATTAGTGATCAAGGGGGAAGGGCCCCTTGTAGGTGGGACCATCTCTGGGCTGGTAGTCTTGGGATCTATAAGAGAGCAGGCTGAACTAGCCAGGTGAAGCAAGCCAGTAAAGAACATCCCTCCATGGCCTCTGCATCAGCTCCTGCTCCCTGACCTGCTTGAATTCCAGTCCTGAATTCTTTCAGTGATGAACAGCAATGTAGAAATGTAAGCTGAATAAACCCTTTCCTCCCCAACTTGCTTCTTGGTCATGATATTTTGTCCAGGAATAGAAACCCTGACTAAGACAAGGCTCAATATGCTTCCCGTTTTACTCCTCAATAAATATGGTTAGCTAGAGCTGCAGGAGATACTGTTATTCGAGATTAGGATAGAAGGGAGACCAGACAATTGCCCTTTTATAGCATAATCAGACAGCCAAGATGCTGGTCATTCTGAAGCTAACAAAATTGCTGCTATGAAGGTGCTTCTCAAATTCATTAACCTTCCAAATGGCTCATTTTAAGTTAACCAAATGGGAGATGATCCTGAACAGACAGATCTTGAACTCTTGAGAGGCCATTTAAAGGAATGTTTGGTTTCCTCGAAGCTGAGAAGACTCCCAATAGCAGCATATTGTGATTGTTCTCCTGTTCTTCCTGAAACCACTGAGCTTCAGCACTTGCACTTGGACTGTGCCTTGCTCATGGCCTTTTTTCCTACCTTCCCTACAGACTTCAAACTTGCTAAATGCACCCCCACAATACCTAACCCTAGCTTTGACTCTTTCACAAAATCAGGACAATTAATTCCATTGTTTTTTTTTTTTTAATTAAATACCAATGACTACCTTTTTTTTTTTAAAAAAAAAAAAAAAAAACCTATTGTGCTAGATTTGTTATTTACCTGGCATTAAAATAATAAAAATAAATATAGAAGCTGAATTATATTCATTTATTCATTTTCATTAAATCTTGCTTATTATAAAACAAGAAGCATATAGGACTACAAACTTACCTGTGTCGGAGAGGGAGTATACATTAGTAAGATAGATAATAGCTGTTAAAATCCAAGGGAGGTCAGAAGTAGGGAAGGCTTCAGCACTAGGAAAGGTTTCAAGTGGTTGTGTAAATTTCAAGAATGGGGGTCTAAACAAGACTTCAGTGAAAAGATAATTTCTTCAAGTGACTGAACACTAAGGTATTTTTCAATATATAACAAAAGATCAAATAATATTGTTTTACTAAAATAATACTCATTATTCATGTTTATTAATATGAGGGCCCTTTCTCTGTTTTATATTTTGTACTAAAGACTTTATATCTACATTATTAAATTAGGTATTTATAATTAAATTTGCTTAATAGTATATTAAAAATGTGTTTATTTACTTAATCAGTATTGTATTATGGGACATATGGTAGCTAGGTAGTTTATCAGTTTCTTTTGGAAGTGTTCTCTGAGAATATTTTTGGATGAAATTAATATTTGAGTAGATGTCTTCATGTGGATGAGACTCATCCAATCATGTAAACGTCTGAATGACAAAATCCAGACAACCTGAGGGACCCGAAGCTGCTACCTGGTACCTTCCAAATAACAATGTCGCTTTTATTGTTTCTGTAGCAGTATCCTGGACTTGGGACTCACACTTGCATATGACATCAGCTCAGATGAGCTCAGATTTATCATCCCTTATAATCACATGAGAAAGGTTTTTGTAAGAACTCTTTGTACACATAATTTTCGTCCATTGTTCACCTCATACACTTGGTAAAATTAAATGGAAATATTAGTTTTCAAGAGAAAACTACATAAATAATTTAACAATGAAGGAGCTTATTTATGAACAAGGTATATACACACACACACACACACAAACACACACACACACACACAGAGAGAGAGAGAGAGAGAGAGAGAGAGAGAGAGAGAGAGAGAGAGAGAGAGACCGTGCATGAATTTGAAAAGAAGCTAAGACAAAGGGTATATGTGAGGTTTGGATACAGAAAAGGGAAAGAAGAATGATGTAATTATATTATAATCCCCAAATTTTTAAAACATGCTTTTGAGCCAAATGATATATAGATTGGATAAGATGCACATTAAAACATGTCTATGTTTTTACTTTAAGTTATTATTATGTGCATTTTAATTCTCTCTCTCTCTCTCTCTCTCTCTCTCTCTCTATATATATATATATATATATATATATATGTGTGTGTGTGTGTGTGTGTGNTGTGTGTGTGTGTGTGTGTGTGTGTGTGTTTACTCATATGCACATGCATGTTTTCAAACATCCAAATGTGACAGCCCATGTATGGAGGTCAAAGAGCAACTATCCTATTCTGACACTTGGTAGAACATAACAATCAAATTCAGGTTTCTATACCTGAGTGCAAGTGACTCTACTTGCTAAGCCATCTCAATAGCCTAAAACTTATACTTTAAAAACAGAATTTCCCAGTTGTTTTCTCTAAAACTTGAGAAATATTTAAACTTTATTGCAAGCATGGTCATCATAGTAACTAACAAAGTAGGATCACATAGTATAAGAAAGACCAAGAATAACATCTGAAAGTTTGTCTTCGAGCAAAACTTAACATATAAAAAGAATAATAGGTAGTTATGTATTTTGATCTTATTTTGTGTTATATGTGGTACATAGACTATTGACTGCTATGCCAATATGTATGTTTTAATAAAAAATTTATTTTTCTAAAACAATCTGTATGGAAAAACTTTATAAGATGCCAACTTGCAAATGTGAAGAGATACATAGTTCAAAGTTCTTTTGAGGAGGTACATATGCAAACACAACACACACTGTAGCCTGTTGAGAAGGATGTACCAGAGGACAGAAGGCAAGCCACCGATGTAGGAAGAAAGGGCCAACCAGATATACAAGGCAGAATGAGCAAAAGCAGAGAAGCAATGACTCGTATACTTGTTCCTCTAGCATCTCAGAGTCAGAACACAAGACACAGTAAGCAATAGATGCATTAGATTTGACTTGCAAAAGGACGAATGGGAATGATTTTATGTGTCTTAGGGATCTGGAATTTATTATTTGAATAGTGAGAAGTCATTGAACTATTTTGAGCAGTGAATGAACACCATTTGCGATTATGAGTGTGTAAGAATGGCTTGGGAAGGTGGGACTGCAATGGAGAAAGTTACTAGTAGACACAGAGTGAAACTGCATGCTAGGAGGCATCTGAACCATGAAAGTGGAGAAGGAATGGATACAGATAAATAAAAAGATGCTCTAAGAGATAATGACAAGGCTTCATCACTGGTTGGTTAGTGAGATGAAAGAGTCAAGGCTACTATTGGTGCCACAGAGGAAGGTGCTCTGGTGTCAGAGTAGAAGATGGTAGCATCAACTGAAATGAAGACTTCAAGAAAAAGAGTCCATATGTCAGGTGAGAAGGTGGTTTTTAAGAAATAACTTTGATTTGGAAGATTCTGATTGGTAGTACCTTTAGGAGCTCTGAGTGGAGTGTCAAAACAGGCAATAAAATGTAACTCTTAGAGTCATTCAAGTTACCTTGAACAGACATAATTTTGAGCACCATTTTCAAATAAATGGTCTTAAAAATCAGGAGATTGGGGTAATTTCTTCCAAAGACATTCTAAAGTGACAAGATGAGAAATGGAGTTTGAATCAACCATATAGATCACCTCTAAGGAAGAATGTGCAGAAAACTCTGTTCAAAGCAAAGACTGATGGAGGAGGAAAGCAACAGATAGTCCTATCTACTTCTTAAGCCTATGAAAGATAATCATTCCCAGCCTATGAAGACATCCCCAATAGTGTAATAGTAGAACTCTTTTCTTGACATCTGTCTAATTGGATGTGTTGCCCACTAGAAAGAAGGAAACCCATGCCCAGTCCTATAAACCTAAGCAATTATTACTCATGGCATTTGAGGTCACAGTCCATAGTGGAAAAAAAGAACTGCTGATGTTTTCTTAAATCAATATAGCTTCTAACTGCATATTACATACTTTTCCTCATACCCACTCAGAGCTCTCATCCCCTCATCAAAGATACTTCATTTTCTAGCAGATGGAAAGGATTTCAGAGATCTACAATTGGTCAGAAAAAGGTGAATGCGATCCCCTAATGCAATCAAACCCATATACCTAAGATTTAAGGAACATCATGGAGATAGGGAAGACAGATTGTAAGATCTCAAGGATCAGGATACTTGATACAAGGTGGTATCTTCTAGATATGACAGGGAATTTCTGCCTATGGAATCTCAACAATATTGCTGCCTTGACATGATCTACATAATAACTGAAATTTCATTCTGTATGGTGAAGTTTTAATAGAGATGGGGTAAAATTCAAAGTGCCCCTCCACTGAAGGAGCAGCTACAGAAGCCTCTAGTTCCTGAGGGTGGAAGAATCAGCAGCTTTCTTCAAGGAATATACCAGTTATAGGTTATCCTAATCCAAGAAGTGAGCTGTAAATGCATGTACATATAAGAAACACTAAATTGACTCAAATATATATAATTCTGGCATATTAAATATATACATATACATATGTATATATTTATACATATATATTTGTATATATGCAAAAATAATAATTCTAGTAGAATAGGTCATGAATTCAAGAGGGGATGATGGGAGAAGGGAAGAGCCAAAGAGGGAGAAGGTAGGTTTGAAATGATATAAACACAGTATCTATAAATGAATGTGCAATCAGTAATTGGAGGCTGCTTTCAGGATTACAGGTCAGGGCAGGCAGAACTAATATGTGTGACTGAATGGTTTTCAGCTGACTATCCAGAGAAACTGAAAACTGAAGACCTGGGTTTTAGTACTGGAAAGGGGCATCCAGGATAGAAGAGAGTAGCATGAGGGGCTTCTTGTGTGTTTGGAGGTGTTTGGAGGAATATAGTCTGAAGAATGAAAGATGGACTCAAAGAATTAAAAGTTTGTTTTATTTGTTATAATTGCTTATTTCTTGGCAAGATTAATAGTCATTGACTTCTTTTGGTTTTGTATTACATGTATGAATCAACTGTGAGTCATACTTAACCTTAAATAATATATTTATAAAATAATACATTTATAAAAATATTTATAAATAATATATTTATAAAGCATTAGTAAGCTAATGCTCCTGTCACATAATGCTTTTATTTAGAAAAATAAAAATGTCCTGTAGGCATTTTTTAGAGGTCCTACTCCAGGGCAGGTAGAAGTCACCACTATTTGTGAAACTTTGGAGGTTGGACATATGTTGAACAAGAAAAATTTACTTAAGTTCTTAAATAATATCTTTAAATTATGCTAACTCTAATAATAAGAATTTTAATTATAAGGGAAGGCATGAAATACTCATAGTGTACATTAGATTTACATCCTATTTTCTAAAAGCTTAAATTCAGGTAACAGAGATAGATTCAGGAAATGGTTGTTGAGCTAAGCAAGGAGTACCACTCTACTATCATTACAGAAATGCAGTATCCTGAACTATAATTGGTACTTCATAATGCTTGCAATCACTTATATGAATTGGTAAATTCATATAAGTGTTCTTATATGAATTCACCAATATGATATACCTTGCATCTCTCATTACTTCCAATGGTATCTTAGTTAAGATTTCATTGCTGTGAAATCTTACCATGATCAAGGCAACCCTTATAAAGGCAAACACTAAATCAGGGCTATCTTAAAATTTCAGAAATTTAATCCATTATCATCATGGTGGAGAACATGACAGCATGCAGGTATACATGGTGCTGGAGGAGCCAAAAGTCTACATTTTGATCTGAAGGCAGACAAGAGACTGCCATCAGCACTGGGTTGACAAGACCTCAATCTCCAATTCCTATGATACACTTCCTCTAACGAGGATACACCTACTACAACAAGCCCACACCTCCTAATAGTGCCACTCCCTGTGGGTTAAACATTCAAACACACGAATCTATTCACAGCAACAAAAGTAATAATGAGGAGTCTGAGTTCGAGTTTTCATAATTTCTCTTTCATCTATCTTCATGTCTCAAGACTATGAAAATTGACTGGAAATTAGATACTTCTACTCCTATTTCACTAGCTGGAAGAACTTATCCCAAGAAAACATGGGACTCCATCCTTAGGTTCCTTGTCATTGGTTTATTGCCAAAGGGTATTAGTAAAGAGCAGCATACAACATGTTGGAGGTCTAGAATGAGTGTGACCATCCTTGTCTCATCCCTGAGGTCAACTCAGGAATGTCAGGGCTGGGGAACTTTAAAGAGGGTTGTGGAAACAAGATCATTTTACCAAGTTACCCTAGACTAACAGCCCCATCTATGAGGAGAATGTTATTCTAATCACTGAGATTAAAAAAAAAGAAAAATCAACTTTAAATTTAAATTTAACTAAAAGAAGAAGAAGAAGAAGAAGAAGAAGAAGAAGAAGAAGAAGAAGAAGAAGAAGAAGAAGAAGAAGAAGAAGAAGAAGAAGAAGAAGAAGAAGAA